>NW_026608245.1:0-80117 GCF_029499605.1 Hyla sarda
TGTGCACATTGTATAAATATACTACAGTAATTGTGCACACTGTATAAATATACTACAGTAAATGTGCCCATTGTATAGAAATACTACATTAATTGTGCACATTGTATAAATGTACTACAGTAATTGTGCACATTGTATTAATATACTACAGTAATTGTGCATTGTATAAATTATACTACAGTAATTGTGCACATTGTATAAATGTACTACAGTAATTGTGCACATTGTATGATATACTACAGTAATTGTGCACACTGTATAATATACTACAGTAATTGTGCACACTGTATAAATATACTACAGTAATTGTGCACACTGTATAAATATACTACAGTAATTGTGCACACTATAAATATACTACAGTAATTATGCACATTGTATAAATATACTACAGTAATTGTGCACATTGTATAAATATACTACAGTAATTGTGCACACTGTATAAATATACTTCAGTAATTGTGCACATTGTAAAAATATACTACAGTAATTGTGCACATTGTATAAATATACTACATTCATTGTGCACACTGTATGAATATACTACAGTAATTTGCACACTGTATAAATATACTACAGTAAATGTGCCCATTGTATAGAAATACTACAGTTATTGTGCACACTGTATAAATTATACTACAGTAATTGTGCACAATGTATAAATATACTACAGTAATTGTGAACACTGTATAAATATACTACAGTAATTGTGCACATTGTATAAATATACTACAGTAATTGTGCCCACTGTATAAATATACTACAGTAATTGTGCACATTGTATAAATATACTACTGTATTTGTGCACATTATATAAATATACTACAGTAATTGTGCTCTTTGTATAAATATACTACAGTAATTGTGCACATTGTATAAATATACTACAGTAATTGTGCACATTGTATAATATACTACAGTAATTGTGCACATTGTATAAATGTACTACAGTAATTGTGCACACTGTATAAATGTACTACAGTAATTGTGCACACTGTATAAATATACTACAGTAATTGTGCACATTGTATAAATATACTACAGTAATTGTGCACACTGTATAAATATACTACAGTAATTGTGCACACTGTATAAATATACTACAGTAATTGTGCACATTGTATAAATATACTACAGTAATTGTGCACATCGTATAAATATACTACAGTAATTGTGCACACTGTATAAATATGACTACAGTAATTGTGCACACTGTATAAATATACTACAGTAATTGTGCACATTGTATAAATATACTACAGTAATTGTGCACATTGTATAAATATACTACAGTAATTGTGCACATTGTATAAATATACTACAATAATTGTGCACACTATAAATATACTACAGTAATTGTGCACATTGTATAAATACACTACAGTAATTGTGCACACTGTATAAATATACTACAGTAATTGTGCACACTGTATAAATATACTACAGTAATTGTGCACATTGTATAAATATACTACAGTAATTGTGCACACTGTATAAATATACTACAGTAATTGTGCACACTGTATAAATATACTACAGCAATTGTGCACACTGTATAAATATATTACAGCAATTGTGCACATTGTATAAATATACGACAGTAATTGTGCACATTGTATAAATGTACTACAGTAATTGTGCACATTGTATAAATATATTACAGTAATTGTGCACATTGTATAAATATACGACAGTAATTGTGCACATTGTATAAATGTACTACAGTAATTGTGCACATTGTATAAATGTACTACAGTAATTGTGCACACTGTATAAATATACTACAGTAATTGTGCACACTGTATAAATGTATTACAGTAATTGTGAACACTGTATAAATATACTACAGTAATTGTGCACAGTGTATAAATATACTACAGTAATTGTGCACACTGTATAAATATACTACAGTAATTGTGCACATTGTATAAATATACTACAGTATTTGTGCACATTATATAAATATACTACAGTAATTGTGCACACTGTATAAATATACTACAGTAATTTTGCACACTGTATAAATATACTACAGTAAATGTGCCCATTGTATAGAAATACTACAGTAATTGTGCACACTGTATAATATACTACAGTAATTGTGCACACTGTATAAATATACTACAGTAATTGTGCACACTATAAATATACTACAGTAATTGTGCACATTGTATAAATATACTACAGTAATTGTGCACATTGTATAAATATACTACAGTCATTGTGCACACTGTATAAATATACTTCAGTAATTGTGCACATTGTATAAATATACTACAGTAAATGTGCACATTTTATAAATATACTACAGTAATTGTGCACATTGTATAAATATACTACAGTAATTGTGCACACTGTATAAATATACACAGTAATTGTGCACATTGTATAAATATACTACAGTAAATGTGCACAGTGTATAAATATACTACAGTAATTGTGCACACTGTATAAATATACTACAGTAATTGTGCACATTGTATAAATATACTACAGTATTTGTGCACATTATATAAATATACTACAGTAATTGTGCACACTGTATAAATATACTACAGTAATTTTGCACACTGTATAAATATACTACAGTAAATGTGCCCATTGTATAGAAATACTACAGTAATTGTGCACACTGTATAAATATACTACAGTAATTGTGCACACTGTATAAATATACTACAGTAATTGTGCACACTATATATATACTACAGTAATTGTGCACATTGTATAAATATACTACAGTAATTGTGCACATTGTATAAATATACTACAGTCATTATGCACACTGTATAAATATACTTCAGTAATTGTGCACATTGTATAAATATACTACAGTAAATGTGCACATTTTATAAATATACTACAGTAATTGTGCACATTGTATAAATATACTACAGTAATTGTGCACACTGTATAAATATACTACAGTAATTGTGCACATTGTATAAATATACTACAGTAATTGTGCACATTGTATAAATATACTACAGTAATTGTGCACATTGTATAAATGTACTACAGTAATTGTGCACATTGTATAAATATACTACAGTAATTGTGTACATTGTATAAATATACTACAGTAATTGTGCACATTGTATAAATATACTACAGTAATTGTGCACATTGTATAAATATACTACATTCATTGTGCACACTGTATGAATATACTACAGTAATTTTGCACACTGTATAAATATACTACAGTAAATGTGCCCATTGTATAGAAATACTACAGTTATTGTGCACACTGTATAAATATACTACAGTAATTGTGCACAATGTATAAATAATACTACAGTAATTGTGAACACTGTATAAATATACTACAGTAATTGTGCACATTGTATAAATATACTACAGTAATTGTGCCCACTGTATAAATATACTACAGTAATTGTGCACATTGTATAAATATACTACTGTATTTGTGCACATTATTATAAATATACTACAGTAATTGTGCTCTTTGTATAAATATACTACAGTAATTGTGCACATTGTATAAATATACTACAGTAATTGTGCACATTGTATAAATATACTACAGTAATTGTGCACATTGTATAAATGTACTACAGTAATTGTGCACACTGTATAAATGTACTACAGTAATTGTGCACACTGTATAAATATACTACAGTAATTGTGCACATTGTATAAATATACTACAGTAATTGTGCACACTGTATAAATATACTACAGTAATTGTGCACACTGTATAAATATACTACAGTAATTGTGCACATTGTATAAATATACTACAGTAATTGTGCACATCGTATAAATATACTACAGTAATTGTGCACACTGTATAAATATACTACAGTAATTGTGCACACTGTATAAATATACTACAGTAATTGTGCACATTGTATAAATATACTACAGTAATTGTGCACATTGTATAAATATACTACAGTAATTGTGCACATTGTATAAATATACTACAATAATTGTGCACACTATAAATATACTACAGTAATTGTGCACATTGTATAAATACACTACAGTAATTGTGCACACTGTATAAATATACTACAGTAATTGTGCACACTGTATAAATATACTACAGTAATTGTGCACATTGTATAAATATACTACAGTAATTGTGCACACTGTATAAATATACTACAGTAATTGTGCACACTGTATAAATATACTACAGCAATTGTGCACACTGTATAAATAATTACAGCAATTGTGCACATTGTATAAATATACGACAGTAATTGTGCACATTGTATAAATGTACTACAGTAATTGTGCACATTGTATAAATATATTACAGTAATTGTGCACATTGTATAAATATACGACAGTAATTGTGCACATTGTATAAATGTACTACAGTAATTGTGCACATTGTATAAATGTACTACAGTAATTGTGCACACTGTATAAATATACTACAGTAATTGTGCACACTGTATAAATATATTACAGTAATTGTGGAACACTGTATAAATATACTACAGTAATTGTGCACAGTGTATAAATATACTACAGTAATTGTGCACACTGTATAAATATACTACAGTAATTGTGCACATAGTATAAATATACTACAGTATTTGTGCACATTATATAAATATACTACAGTAATTGTGCACACTGTATAAATATACTACAGTAATTTTGCACACTGTATAAATATACTACAGTAATTGTGCACACTGTATAAATATACTACAGTAATTTGTGCACACTATAAATATACTACAGTAATTGTGCACATTGTATAAATATACTACAGTAATTGTGCACATTGTATAAATATACTACAGTCATTGTGCACACTGTATAAATATACTTCAGTAATTGTGCACATTGTATAAATATACTACAGTAAATGTGCACATTTTATAAATATACTACAGTAATTGTGCACATTGTATAAATATACTACAGTAATTGTGCACACTGTATAAATATACTACAGTAATTGTGCACATTGTATAAATATACTACAGTAATTGTGCACACTGTATAAATATACTACAGTAATTGTGCACACTGTATAAATATACTACAGCAATTGTGCACACTGTATAAATATATTACAGCAATTGTGGCACATTGTATAAATATACGACAGTAATTGTGCACATTGTATAAATGTACTACAGTAATTGTGCACATTGTATAAATATATTACAGTAATTGTGCACATTGTATAAATATACGACAGTAATTGTGCACATTGTATAAATGTACTACAGTAATTGTGCACATTGTATAAATGTACTACAGTAATTGTGCACACTGTATAAATATACTACAGTAATTGTGCACACTGTATAATATATTACAGTAATTGTGAACACTGTATAAATATACTACAGTAATTGTGCACAGTGTATAAATATACTACAGTAATTGTGCACACTGTATAAATATACTACAGTAATTGTGCACATTGTATAAATATACTACAGTATTTGTGCACATTATATAAATATACTACAGTAATTGTGCACACTGTATAAATATACTACAGTAATTTTGCACACTGTATAAATATACTACAGTAAATGTGCCCATTGTAGAGGAATATACTACAGTAATTGTGCACACTGTATAAATATACTACAGTAATTGTGCACACTGTATAAATATACTACAGTAATTGTGCACACTATAATATACTACAGTAATTGTGCACATTGTATAAATATACTACAGTCATTGTGCACACTGTATAAATATACTTCAGTAATTGTGCACATTGTATAAATATACTACAGTAAATGTGCACATTTTATAAATATACTACAGTAATTGTGCACATTGTATAAATATACTACAGTAATTGTGCACACTGTATAAATATACTACAGTAATTGGTGCACATTGTATAAATATACTACAGTAATTGTGCACAGTGTATACATATACTACAGTAATTGTGCACACTGTATAAATATACTACAGTAATTGTGCACATTGTATAAATATACTACAGTATTTGTGCACATTATATAAATATACTACAGTAATTGTGCACACTGTATAAATATACTACAGTAAATGTGCCCATTGTATAGAAATACTACAGTAATTGTGCACACTGTATAAATAATACTACAGTAATTGTGCACACTGTATAAATATACTACAGTAATTGTGCACACTATAAATATACTACAGTAATTGTGCACATTGTATAAATATACTACAGTAATTGTGCACATTGTATAAATATACTACAGTCATTGTGCACACTGTATAAATATACTTCAGTAATTGTGCACATTGTATAAATATACTACAGTAAATGTGCACATTTTATAAATATACTACAGTAATTGTGCACATTGTATAAATATACTACAGTAATTGTGCACACTGTATAAATATACTACAGTAATTGTGCACATTGTATAAATATACTACAGTAATTGTGCACATTGTATAAATATACTACAGTAATTGTGCACATTGTATAAATGTACTACAGTAATTGTGCACATTGTATAAATATACTACAGTAATTGTGTACATTGTATAAATATACTACAGTAATTGTGCACATTGTATAAATATACTACAGTAATTGTGCACACTGTATAAATAGACTACAGCAATTGTGCACACTGTATAAATATATTACAGCAATTGTGCACATTGTATAAATATACGACAGTAATTGTGCACATTGTATAAATGTACTACAGTAATTGTGCACATTGTATAAATGTACTACAGTAATTCTGCACACTGTATAAATATTACTACAATAATTGTGCACACTGTATAAATATATTACAGTAATTGTGAACACTGTATAAATATACTACAGTAATTGTGCACAGTGTATAAATATACTACAGTAATTGTGCACACTGTATAAATATACTACAGTAATTGTGCACATTGTATAAATATACTACAGTAATTGTGCACACTGTATAAATATACTTCAGTAATTGTGCACATTGTATAAATATACTACAGTAATTGTGCACACTGTATAAATATACTACAGTAAATGTGCCCATTGTATAGAAATACTACATTAATTGTGCACATTGTATAAATGTACTACAGTAAATTGTGCACATTGTATAAATATACTACAGTAATTGTGCACATTGTATAAATATACTACAGTAATTGTGCACATTGTATAAATGTACTACAGTAATTGTGCACATTGTATGAATATTACTACAGTAATTGTGCACACTGTATAAATATACTACAGTAATTGTGCACACTGTATAAATATACTACAGTAATTGTGCACACTGTATAAATATACTACAGTAATTGTGCACACTATAAATATACTACAGTAATTATGCACATTGTATAAATATACTACAGTAATTGTGCACATTGTATAAATATACTACAGTAATTGTGCACACTGGTATAAATATACTTCAGTAATTGTGCACATTGTATAAATATACTGCAGTAATTGTGCACACTTGTATAAATATACTACAGGAAATGTGCCCATTGTATAGAAATACTACAGTAATTGTGCACATTGTATAAATATACTACAGTAATTGTGCACATTGTATAAATATACTACAGTCATTGTGCACACTGTATAATTATACTACAGTAATTGTGCACACTGTATAAATATACTACAGTAAATGTGCCCATTGTATAGAAATACTACAGTAATTGTGCACATTGTATAAATATACTACAGTAATTGTGCACATTGTATAAATATACTACAGTAATTGTGCACATTGTATAAATATACTACAGTCATTGTGCACACTGTATAAATATACTTCAGTAATTGTGCACATTGTATAAATATACTACAGTAATTGTGCACACTGTATAAATATACTACAGTAAATGTGCCCATTGTATAGAAATACTACAGTAATTGTTCACATTGTATAAATATACTACAGTATTGTGCACATTGTATAAATATACTACAGTAATTGTGCACATTGTATAAATATACTACAGTAATTGTGCACATTGTATAAATATACTACAGTAATTGTGCACACTGTATAAATATACTACAGTAATTGTGCACATTGTATAAATATACTACAGTAATTGTGCACACTGTATAAATATATTACAGTAATTGTGCACATTGTATAAATATACTACAGTAATTGTGCACACTGTATAAATGTACTATAGTAATTGTGCACATTGTATAAATGTACTACAGTAATTGTGCACATTGTATAAATATACTACAGTAATTGTGCACATTGTATAAATATACTACAGTAATTATGCACACTGTAAAAATATACTACAGTAATTGTGCACATTGTATAAATAACTACAGTAATTGTGCACATTGTATAAATATACTACAGTAACTGTGCACATTGTATAAATATACTACAGTCATTGTGCACACTGTATAAATATACTTCAGTAATTGTGCACATTGTATAAATATACTACAGTAATTGTGCACACTGTATAAATATACTACAGTAAATGTGCCCATTGTATAGAAATACTACAGTAATTGTTCACATTGTATAAATATACTACAGTAATTGTGCACACTGTATAAATATACTACAGTAATTGTGCACATTGTATAAATATACTACAGTAATTGTGCACACTGTATAAATACACTACAGTAATTGTGCACACTGTATAAATATACTACAGTAATTGTGCACATTTTATAAATATACTACAGTAATTGTGCACATTGTATAAATATACTACAGTAAATGTGCACATTTTATAAATATACTACAGTAATTGTGCACATTGTATAAATATACTACAGTAATTGTGCACATTGTATAAATATACTACAGTAATTGTGCACATTGTATACATGTACTACAGTAATTGTGCACATTGTATAAATATACTGCAGTAATTGTGTACATTGTATAAATATACTGCAGTAATTGTGCACATTGTATAAATATACTACAGTAATTGTGCACATTGTATAAATATACTACAGTATTTGTGCACATTATATAAATATACTACAGTAATTGTGCACACTGTATAAATATACTACAGTAATTTTGCACACTGTATAAATATACTACAGTAAATGTGCCCATTGTATAGAAATACTACAGTAATTGTGCACACTGTATAAATATACTACAGTAATTGTGCACACTGTATAAATATACTACAGTAATTGTGCACACTGTATAAATATACTACAGTAATTGTGCACACTGTATAAATATACTACAGTAATTGTGCACATTGTATAAATGTACTACAGTAATTGTGCACTACTGTATAAATATACTACAGTAATTGTGCACACTGTATAAATATACTACAGTAATTGTGCACACTATAAATATACTACAGTAATTGTACACATTGTATAAATATACTACAGTAATTGCGCTCATTGTATAAATATACTACAGTAATTGTGTACACTGTATAAATATACTACAGTAATTGTGCACATTGTAAAAATATACTACAGTAATTGTGCTCATTGTATAAATATACTACAATAATTGTGCACATTGTATAAATATAATACAGTAATTGTGCACATTGTATAAATGTACTACAGTAATCGTGCACATTGTATAAATATACTACAGTAATTGTGCACATTGTATAAATATACTACAGTCATTGTGCACACTGTATAAATATACTTCAGTAATTGTGCACATTGTATAAATATACTACAGTAATTGTGCACACTGTATAAATATACTACAGTAAATGTGCCCATTGTATAGAAATACTACAGTAATTGTTCACATTGTATAAATATACTACAGTAATTGTGCACACTGTATAAATATACTATAGTAATTGTGCACATTGTATAAATATACTACAGTAATTGTGCACACTGTATAAATATACTACAATAAATGTGCACATTTTATAAATATACTACAGTAATTGTGCACATTGTATAAATATACTACAGTAATTGTGCACATTGTATAAATATACTACAGTAATTGTGCACACTGTATGAATATACTAAAGTAATTGTGCACACTGTATAAATATACTACAGTAATTGTGCACATTGTATAAATATACTACAGTAATAGTGCACATTCGTATAAATATAGTACAGTAATTGTGCACATTGTAATAATATACTACAGTTATTGAGCACATTGTATAAATATACTACAGTAATTGTGCACATTGTATAAATATACTACAGTAATTGTGCACATTGTATAAATGTACTACAGTAATTGTGCACATTGTATAAATATACTGCAGTAATTGTGTACATTGTATAAATATACTGCAGTAATTGTGCACATTGTATAAATATACTACAGTAATTGTGCACATTGTATAAATATACTACAGTATTTGTGCACATTATAAAATATACTACAGTAATTGTGCACACTGTATAAATATACTACAGTAATTTTGCACACTGTATAAATATACTACAGTAAATGTGCCCATTGTATAGAAATACTACAGTAATTGTGCACACTGTATAAATATACTACAGGTAATTGTGCACACTGTATAAATATACTACAGTAATTGTGCACACTGTATAAATATACTACAGTAATTGTGCACACTGTATAAATATACTACAGTAATTGTGCACATTGTATAAATGTACTACAGTAATTGTGCACACTGTATAAATATACTACAGTAATTGTGCACACTGTATAAATATACTACAGTAATTGTGCACACTATAAATATACTACAGTAATTGTACACATTGTATAAATATACTACAGTAATTGCGCTCATTGTATAAATATACTACAGTAATTGTGTACACTGTATAAATATACTACAGTAATTGTGCACATTGTAAAAATATACTACAGTAATTGTGCTGATTGTATAAATATACTACAATAATTGTGCACATTGTATAAATATAATACAGTAATTGTGCACATTGTATAAATGTACTACAGTAATCGTGCACATTGTATAAATATACTACAGTAATTGTGCACATTGTATAAATATACTACAGTCATTGTGCACACTGTATAAATATACTTCAGTAATTGTGCACATTGTATAAATATACTACAGTAATTGTGCACACTGTATAAATATACTACAGTAAATGTGCCCATTGTATAGAAATACTACAGTAATTGTTCACATTGTATAAATATACTACAGTAATTGTGCACACTGTATAAATATACTATAGTAATTGTGCACATTGTATAAATATACTACAGTAATTGTGCACACTGTATAAATTATACTACAATAAATGTGCACATTTTATAAATATACTACAGTAATTGTGCACATTGTATAAATATACTACAGTAATTGTGCACATTGTATAAATATACTACAGTAATTGTGCACACTGTATAAATATACTACAGTAATTGTGCACATTGTATAAATGTACTACAGTAATTGTGCACACTGTATAAATATACTACAGTAATTGTGCACACTGTATAAATATACTACAGTAATTGTGCACACTATAAATATACTACAGTAATTGTACACATTGTATAAATATACTACAGTAATTGCGCTCATTGTATAAATATACTACAGTAATTGTGTACACTGTATAAATATACTACAGTAATTGTGGCACATTGTAAAAATATACTACAGTAATTGTGCTGATTGTATAAATATACTACAATAATGTGCACATTGTATAAATATAATACAGTAATTGTGCACATTGTATAAATGTACTACAGTAATCGTGCACATTGTATAAATATACTACAGTAATTGTGCACATTGTATAAATATACTACAGTCATTGTGCACACTGTATAAATATACTTCAGTAATTGTGCACATTGTATAAATATACTACAGTAATTGTGCACACTGTATAAATATACTACAGTAAATGTGCCCATTGTATAGAAATACTACAGTAATTGTTCACATTGTATAAATATACTACAGTAATTGTGCACACTGTATAAATATACTATAGTAATTGTGCACATTGTATAAATATACTACAGTAATTGTGCACACTGTATAAATATACTACAATAAATGTGCACATTTTATAAATATACTACAGTAATTGTGCACATTGTATAAATATACTACAGTAATTGTGCACATTGTATAAATATACTACAGTAATTGTGCACATTGTATAAATATACTACAGTAATTGTGCACATTGTATAAATATACTACAATAATTGTGCACACTATAAATATACTACAGTAATTGTGCACATTGTATAAATACACTACAGTAATTGTGCACACTGTATAAATATACTACAGTAAATGTGCACACTGTATAAATATACTACAGTAATTGTGCACATTGTATAAATATACTACAGTAATTGTGCACACTGTATAAATATAACTACAGTAATTGTGCACACTGTATAAATATACTACAGCAATTGTGCACACTGTATAAATATATTACAGCAATTGTGCACATTGTATAAATATACGACAGTAATTGTGCACATTGTATAAATGTACTACAGTAATTGTGCACATTGTATAAATATATTACAGTAATTGTGCACATTGTATAAATATACGACAGTAATTGTGCACATTGTATAAATGTACTACAGTAATTGTGCACATTGTATAAATGTACTACAGTAATTGTGCACACTGTATAAATATACTACAGTAATTGTGCACACTGTATAAATATATTACAGTAATTGTGAACAGTGTATAAATATACTACAGTAATTGTGCACAGTGTATAAATATACTACAGTAATTGTGCACACTGTATAAATATACTACAGTAATTGTGCACATTGTATAAATATACTACAGTATTTGTGCACATTATATAAATATACTACAGTAATTGGTGCACACTGTATAAATATACTACAGTAATTTTGCACACTGTATAAATATACTACAGTAAATGTGCCCATTGTATAGAAATACTACAGTAATTGTGCACACTGTATAAATATACTACAGTAATTGTGCACACTGTATAAATATACTACAGTAATTGTGCACACTATAAAAATACTACAGTAATTGTGCACATTGGTATAAATATACTACAGTAATTGTGCACATTGTATAAATATACTACAGTCATTGTGCACACTGTATAAATATACTTCAGTAATTGTGCACATTGTATAAATATACTACAGTAAATGTGCACATTTTATAAATATACTACAGTAATTGTGCACATTGTATAAATATACTACAGTAATTGTGCACACTGTATAAATATACTACAGTAATTGTGCACATTGTATAAATATACTACAGTAATTGTGCACAGTGTATAAATATACTACAGTAATTGTGCACACTGTATAAATATACTACAGTAATTGTGCACATTGTATAAATATACTACAGTATTTGTGCACATTATATAAATATACTACAGTAATTGTGCACACTGTATAAATATACTACAGTAATTTTGCACACTGTATAAATATACTACAGTAAATGTGCCCATTGTATAGAAATACTACAGTAATTGTGCACACTGTATAAATATACTACAGTAATTGTGCACACTGTATAAATAATACTACAGTAATTGTGCACACTATAAATATACTACAGTAATTGTGCACATTGTATAAATATACTACAGTAATTGTGCACATTGTATAAATATACTACAGTCATTATGCACACTGTATAAATATACTTCAGTAATTGTGCACATTGTATAAATATACTACAGTAAATGTGCACATTTATAAATATACTACAGTAATTGTGCACATTGTATAAATATACTACAGTAATTGTGCACACTGTATAAATATACTACAGTAATTGTGCACATTGTATAAATATACTACAGTAATTGTGCACATTGTATAAATATACTACAGTACTTGTGCACATTGTATAAATGTTGCACAATTACTGTAGTATATTTATACAATGTGCACAATTACTGTAGTATATTTATACAGTGTGCACAATTACTGTAGTATATTTATACAATGTGCACAATTACTGTAGTATATTTATAAAATGTGCACATTTACTGTAGTATATTTATACAATGTGCACAATTACTGAAGTATATTTATACAGTGTGCATAATGACTGTAGTATATTTATACAATGTGCACAATTACTGTAGTATATTTATACAATGTGCACAATTACTGTAGTATATTTATAGTGTGCACAATTACTGTAGTATATTTATACAGTGTGCACAATTACTGTAGTATATTTATACAGTGTGCACAATTACTGTAGTATTTCTATACAATGGGCACATTTACTGTAGTATATTTATACAGTGTGCAAAATTACTGTAGTATATTTATACAGTGTGCACAATTACTGTAGTATATTTATATAATGTGCACAAATACTGTAGTATATTTATACAATGTGCACAATTACTGTAGTATATTTATACAGTGTGCACAATTACTGTAGTATATTTATACACTGTGCACAATTACTGTAGTATATTTATACAATGTGCACAATTACTGTAGTATATTTATACAGTGTGCACAATTACTGTAGTATATTTATACAATGTGCACAATTACTGTAGTATATTTATAAAATGTGCACATTTACTGTAGTATATTTATACAATGTGCACAATTACTGAAGTATATTTATACAGTGTGCACAATGACTGTAGTATATTTATACAATGTGCACAATTACTGTAGTATATTTATACAATGTGCACAATTACTGTAGTATATTTATAGTGTGCACAATTACTGTAGTATATTTATACAGTGTGCACAATTACTGTAGTATATTTATACAGTGTGCACAATTACTGTAGTATTTCTATACAATGGGCACATTTACTGTAGTATATTTATACAGTGTGCAAAATTACTGTAGTATATTTATACAGTGTGCACAATTACTGTAGTATATTTATATAATGTGCACAAATACTGTAGTATATTTATACAATGTGCACAATTACTGTAGTATATTTATACAGTGTGCACAATTACTGTAGTATATTTATACACTGTGCACAATTACTGTAGTATATTTATACACTGTTCACAATTACTGTAATATATTTATACAGTGTGCACAATTACTGTAGTATATTTATACAGTGTGCACAATTACTGTAGTACATTTATACAATGTGCACAATTACTGTAGTACATTTATACAATGTGCACAATTACTGTCGTATATTTATACAATGTGCACAATTACTGTAATATATTTATACAATGTGCACAATTACTGTAGTACATTTATACAATGTGCACAATTACTGTCGTATATTTATACAATGTGCACAATTGCTGTAATATATTTATACAGTGTGCACAATTGCTGTAGTATATTTATACAGTGTGCACAATTACTGTAGTATATTTATACAGTGTGCACAATTACTGTAGTATATTTATACAATGTGCACAATTACTGTAGTATATTTATACAGTGTGCACAATTACTGTAGTATATTTATACAGTGTGCACAATTACTGTAGTGTATTTATACAATGTGCACAATTACTGTAGTATATTTATAGTGTGCACAATTATTGTAGTATATTTATACAATGTGCACAATTACTGTAGTATATTTATACAATGTGCACAATTACTGTAGTATATTTATACAATGTGCACAATTACTGTAGTATATTTATACAATGTGCACAATTACTGTAGTATATTTATAAAATGTGCACATTTATTGTAGTATATTTATACAGTGTGCACAATTACTGTAGTATATTTATACAATGTGCACAATTACTATAGTATATTTATACAGTGTGCACAATTACTGTAGTATATTTATACAATGTGAACAATTACTGTAGTATTTCTATACAATGGGCACATTTACTGTAGTATATTTATACAGTGTGCACAATTACTGTAGTATATTTATACAATGTGCACAATTACTGAAGTATATTTATACAGTGTGCACAATGACTGTAGTATATTTATACAATGTGCACAATTACTGTAGTATATTTATACAATGTGCACGATTACTGTAGTACATTTATACAATGTGCACAATTACTGTATTATATTTATACAATGTGCACAATTATTGTAGTATATTTATACAATCAGCACAATTACTGTAGTATATTTTTACAATGTGCACAATTACTGTAGTATATTTATACAGTGTACACAATTACTGTAGTATATTTATACAATGAGCGCAATTACTGTAGTATATTTATACAATGTGTACAATTACTGTAGTATATTTATAGTGTGCACAATTACTGTAGTATATTTATACAGTGTGCACAATTACTGTAGTATATTTATACAGTGTGCACAATTACTGTAGTACATTTATACAATGTGCACAATTACTGTAGTATATTTATACAGTGTGCACAATTACTGTAGTATATTTATACAATGTGCACAATTACTGTAGTATATTTATACAATGTGCACAATTACTGTAGTATATTTATAAAATGTGCACATTTATTGTAGTATATTTATACAGTGTGCACAATTACTGTAGTATATTTATACAATGTGCACAATTACTATAGTATATTTATACAGTGTGCACAATTACTGTAGTATATTTATACAATGTGAACAATTACTGTAGTATTTCTATACAATGGGCACATTTACTGTAGTATATTTATACAGTGTGCACAATTACTGTAGTATATTTATACAATGTGCACAATTACTGAAGTATATTTATACAGTGTGCACAATGACTGTAGTATATTTATACAATGTGCACAATTACTGTAGTATATTTATACAATGTGCACGATTACTGTAGTACATTTATACAATGTGCACAATTACTGTATTATATTTATACAATGTGCACAATTATTGTAGTATATTTATACAATCAGCACAATTACTGTAGTATATTTTTACAATGTGCACAATTACTGTAGTATATTTATACAGTGTACACAATTACTGTAGTATATTTATACAATGAGCGCAATTACTGTAGTATATTTATACAATGTGTACAATTACTGTAGTATATTTATAGTGTGCACAATTACTGTAGTATATTTATACAGTGTGCACAATTACTGTAGTATATTTATACAGTGTGCACAATTACTGTAGTACATTTATACAATGTGCACAATTACTGTAGTATATTTATACAGTGTGCACAATTACTGTAGTATATTTATACAGTGTGCACAATTACTGTAGTATATTTATACAGTGTGCACAATTACTGTAGTATATTTATACAGTGTGCACAATTACTGTAGTATTTCTATACAATGGGCACATTTACTGTAGTATATTTATACAGTGTGCAAAATTACTGTAGTATATTTATACAGTGTGCACAATTACTGTAGTATATTTATATAATGTGCACAAATACTGTAGTATATTTATACAATGTGCACAATTACTGTAGTATATTTATACAATGTGCACAATTACTGCAGTATATTTATACAATGTACACAATTACTGCAGTATATTTATACAATGTGCACAATTACTGTAGTACATTTATACAATGTGCACAATTACTGTAGTATATTTATACAATGTGCACAATTACTGTAGTATATTTATACAATGTGCTCAATAACTGTAGTATATTATTACAATGTGCACAATTACTGTACTATATTTATACAATGTGCACAATTACTGTAGTATATTTATACAATGTGCACAATTACTGTAGTATATTTATACAGTGTGCACAATTACTTTAGTATATTCATACAGTGTGCACAATTACTGTAGTATATTTATACAATGTGCACAATTACTGTAGTATATTTATACAATGTGCACAATTACTGTAGTATATTTATAAAATGTGCACATTTATTGTAGTATATTTATACAGTGTGCACAATTACTGTAGTATATTTATACAATGTGCACAATTACTATAGTATATTTATACAGTGTGCACAATTACTGTAGTATATTTATACAATGTGAACAATTACTGTAGTATTTCTATACAATGGGCACATTTACTGTAGTATATTTATACAGTGTGCACAATTACTGTAGTATATTTATACAATGTGCACAATTACTGAAGTATATTTATACAGTGTGCACAATGACTGTAGTATATTTATACAATGTGCACAATTACTGTAGTATATTTATACAATGTGCACGATTACTGTAGTACATTTATACAATGTGCACAATTACTGTATTATATTTATACAATGTGCACAATTATTGTAGTATATTTATACAATGAGCACAATTACTGTAGTATATTTTTACAATGTGCACAATTACTGTAGTATATTTATACAGTGTACACAATTACTGTAGTATATTTATACAATGAGCGCAATTACTGTAGTATATTTATACAATGTGTACAATTACTGTAGTATATTTATAGTGTGCACAATTACTGTAGTATATTTATACAGTGTGCACAATTACTGTAGTATATTTATACAGTGTGCACAATTACTGTAGTACATTTATACAATGTGCACAATTACTGTAGTATATTTATACAGTGTGCACAATTACTGTAGTATATTTATACAGTGTGCACAATTACTGTAGTATATTTATACAGTGTGCACAATTACTGTAGTATATTTATACAGTGTGCACAATTACTGTAGTATTTCTATACAATGGGCACATTTACTGTAGTATATTTATACAGTGTGCAAAATTACTGTAGTATATTTATACAGTGTGCACAATTACTGTAGTATATTTATATAATGTGCACAAATACTGTAGTATATTTATACAATGTGCACAATTACTGTAGTATATTTATACAATGTGCACAATTACTGCAGTATATTTATACAATGTACACAATTACTGCAGTATATTTATACAATGTGCACAATTACTGTAGTACATGTATACAATGTGCACAATTACTGTAGTATATTTATACAATGTGCACAATTACTGTAGTATATTTATACAATGTGCACAATTACTGTAGTATATTTATAAAATGTGCACATTTACTGTAGTATATTTATACAATGTGCACAATTACTGTAGTATATTTATAAAATGTGCACAATTACTGTAGTATATTTATACAGTGTGCACAATTACTGTAGTGTATTTATACAGTGTGCACAATTACTGTAGTATATTTATACAATGTGCACAATTACTGTAGTATATTTATACAGTGTGCACAATTACTGTAGTATATTTATACAATGTGAACAATTACTGTAGTATTTCTATACAATGGGCACATTTACTGTAGTATATTTATACAGTGTGCACAATTACTGTAGTATATTTATACAATGTGCACAATTACTGAAGTATATTTATACAGTGTGCACAATGACTGTAGTATATTTATACAATGTGCACAGTTACTGTAGTATATTTATACAATGTGCACAATTACTGTAGTATATTTATACAATGTGCACAATTACTGTAGTATATTTTTACAGTGTGCATAATTACTGTAGTATATTTATACAATGTGCACAATTACTGTAGTATATTTATACAATGTGCACAATTACTGTAGTACATTTATACAATGTGCACAATTACTATAGTACATTTATACAGTGTGCACAATTACTGTAGTATATTTATACAATGTGCACAATTACTGTAATATATTTATACAGTGTGCACAATTACTGTAGTATATTTATACAATGTGCACAATTACTGTAGTATATTTATACAGTGTGCACAATTACTGTAGTATATTTATACAATGTGCACAATTACTGTAGTATATTTATACAATGTGCACAATTACTGTAGTATATTTATACAATGTGCACAATTACTGTAGTATATTTATACAATGTGAACAATTACTGTAGTATTTCTATACAATGGGCACATTTACTGTAGTATATTTATACAGTGTGCACAATTACTGTAGTATATTTATACAATGTGCACAATTACTGAAGTATATTTATACAGTGTGCACAATGACTGTAGTATATTTATACAATGTGCACAATTACTGTAGTATATTTATACAATGTGCACAATTACTGTAGTATATTTATACAATGTGCACAATTACTGTAGTATTTCTATACAATGGGCACATTTACTGTAGTATATTTATACAGTGTGCACAATTACTGTAGTATATTTATACAGTGTGCACAATGACTGTAGTATATTTATACAATGTGCACAATTACTGTAGTATATTTATACAATGTGCACAATTACTGTAGTATTTCTATACAATGGGCACATTTACTGTAGTATATTTATACAGTGTGCACAATTACTGCAGTATATTTATACAATGTGCACAATTACTGAAGTATATTTATACAGTGTGCACAATTACTGTAGTATATTTATACAATGTGCACAATTACTGTAGTATATTTATACAATGTGCATAATTACTGTAGTATATTTATAGTGTGCACAATTACTGTAGTATATTTATACAGTGTGCACAATTACTGTAGTATATTTATACAGTGTGCACAATTACTGTAGTATATTTATACAGTGTGCACAATTACTGTAGTATATTCATACAATGTGCACAATTACTGTAGTACATTTATACAATGTGCACAATTACTGTAGTATATTTATACAATGTGCACAATTACTGTAGTATATTTATACAATGTGCACAATTACTGTAGTACATTTATACAATGTGCACAATTAATGTAGTATTTCTATACAATGGGCACATTTACTGTAGTATATTTATACAGTGTGCACAATTACTGTAGTATATTTATACAATGTGCACAATTACTGAAGTATATTTATACAGTGTGCACAATTACTGTAGTATATTTATACAATGTGCACAATTACTGTAGTATATTTATACAGTGTGCACAATTACTGTAGTATATTTATACACTGTGCACAATTACTGTAGTATATTTATACAGTGTTCACAATTACTGTAATATATTTATACAGTGTGCACAATTATTGTAGTATATTTATACAGTGTGCAGAATTACTGTAGTACATTTATACAATGTGCACAATTACTGTAGTACATTTATACAATGTGCACAATTACTGTCGTATATTTATACAATGTGCACAATTGCTGTAATATATTTATACAGTGTGCACAATTGCTGTAGTATATTTATACAGTGTGCACAATTACTGTAGTATATTTATACAATGTGCACAATTACTGTAGTATATTTATACAATGTACACAATTACTGTAGTATATTTATACAATGTGCACAATTACTGTAGTACATTTATACAATGTGCACAATTACTGTAGTATATTTATACAATGTGCACAATTACTGTAGTATATTTATACAATGTGCACAATTACTGTAGTATATTTATACAGTGTGCACAATTACTGTAGTATATTTATACAATGTGCACAATTACTGTAGTATATTTATAAAATGTGCACATTTACTGTAGTATATTTATACAATGTGCACAATTACTGAAGTATATTTATACAGTGTGCACAATGACTGTAGTATATTTATACAATGTGCACAATTACTGTAGTATATTTATACAATGTGCACAATTACTGTAGTATATTTATAGTGTGCACAATTACTGTAGTATATTTATACAGTGTGCACAATTACTGTAGTATATTTATACAGTGTGCACAATTACTGTAGTATTTCTATACAATGGGCACATTTACTGTAGTATATTTATACAGTGTGCACAATTACTGTAGTATATTTATATAATGTGCACAAATACTGTAGTATATTTATACAATGTGCACAATTACTGTAGTATATTTATACAGTGTGCACAATTACTGTAGTATATGTATACACTGTGCACAATTACTGTAGTATATTTATACAATGTGCACAATTACTGTAGTATATTTATACAGTGTGCACAATTACTGTAGTATATTTATACAATGTGCACAATTACTGTAGTATATTTATAAAATGTGCACATTTACTGTAGTATATTTATACAATGTGCACAATTACTGAAGTATATTTATACAGTGTGCACAATGACTGTAGTATATTTATACAATGTGCACAATTACTGTAGTATATTTATAGTGTGCACAATTACTGTAGTATATTTATACAGTGTGCACAATTACTGTAGTATATTTATACAGTGTGCACAATTACTGTAGTATTTCTATACAATGGGCACATTTACTGTAGTATATTTATACAGTGTGCAAAATTACTGTAGTATATTTATACAGTGTGCACAATTACTGTAGTATATTTATATAATGTGCACAAATACTGTAGTATATTTATACAATGTGCACAATTACTGTAGTATATTTATACAGTGTGCACAATTACTGTAGTATATTTATACACTGTGCACAATTACTGTAGTATATTTATACAGTGTTCACAATTACTGTAATATATTTATACAGTGTGCACAATTACTGTAGTATATTTATACAGTGTGCACAATTACTGTAGTACATTTATACAATGTGCACAATTACTGTAGTACATTTATACAATGTGCACAATTACTGTCGTATATTTATACAATGTGCACAATTACTGTAATATATTTATACAATGTGCACAATTACTGTAGTACATTTATACAATGTGCACAATTACTGTCGTATATTTATACAATGTGCACAATTGCTGTAATATATTTATACAGTGTGCACAATTGCTGTAGTATATTTATACAGTGTGCACAATTACTGTAGTATATTTATACAGTGTGCACAATTACTGTAGTATATTTATACAATGTGCACAATTACTGTAGTATATTTATACAGTGTGCACAATTACTGTAGTATATTTATACAATGTGCACAATTACTGTAGTATATTTATAAAATGTGCACATTTACTGTAGTATATTTATACAATGTGCACAATTACTGAAGTATATTTATACAGTGTGCACAATGACTGTAGTATATTTATACAATGTGCACAATTACTGTAGTATATTTATACAATGTGCACAATTACTGTAGTATATTTATAGTGTGCACAATTACTGTAGTATATTTATACAGTGTGCACAATTACTGTAGTATATTTATACAGTGTGCAAAATTACTGTAGTATATTTATACAGTGTGCACAATTACTGTAGTATATTTATATAATGTGCACAAATACTGTAGTATATTTATACAATGTGCACAATTACTGTAGTATATTTATACAGTGTGCACAATTACTGTAGTATATTTATACACTGTGCACAATTACTGTAGTATATTTATACAGTGTTCACAATTACTGTAATATATTTATACAGTGTGCACAATTACTGTAGTATATTTATACAGTGTGCACAATTACTGTAGTACATTTATACAATGTGCACAATTACTGTAGTACATTTATACAATGTGCACAATTACTGTCGTATATTTATACAATGTGCACAATTACTGTAATATATTTATACAATGTGCACAATTACTGTAGTACATTTATACAATGTGCACAATTACTGTCGTATATTTATACAATGTGCACAATTGCTGTAATATATTTATACAGTGTGCACAATTGCTGTAGTATATTTATACAGTGTGCACAATTACTGTAGTATATTTATACAGTGTGCACAATTACTGTAGTATATTTATACAATGTGCACAATTACTGTAGTATATTTATACAGTGTGCACAATTACTGTAGTATATTTATACAGTGTGCACAATTACTGTAGTGTATTTATACAATGTGCACAATTACTGTAGTATATTTATAGTGTGCACAATTATTGTAGTATATTTATACAATGTGCACAATTACTGTAGTATATTTATACAATGTGCACAATTACTGTAGTATATTTATACAATGTGCACAATTACTGTAGTATATTTATACAGTGTGCACAATTACTGTAGTATATTTATACAGTGTGCACAATTACTGTAGTATATTTATACGATGTGCACAATTACTGTAGTATATTTATACAATGTGCACAATTACTGTAGTATATTTATACAGTGTGCACAATTACTGTAGTATATTTATACAGTGTGCACAATTACTGTAGTATATTTATACAATGTGCACAATTACTGTAGTATATTTATACAGTGTGCACAATTACTGTAGTACATTTATACAGTGTGCACAATTACTGTAGTACATTTATACAATGTGCACAATTACTGTAGTATATTTATACAATGTGCACAATTACTGTAGTATATTTATACAATGTGCACAATTACTGTAGTATATTTATACAAAGAGCACAATTACTGTAGTATATTTATATAATGTGCACAAATACAGTAGTATATTTATACAATGTGCACAATTACTGTAGTATATTTATACAGTGGGCACAATTACTGTAGTATATTTATACAATGTGCACAATTACTGTAGTATATTTATACAGTGTTCACAATTACTGTAGTATATTTATACATTGTGCACAATTACTGTAGTATATTTATACAGTGTGCACAATAACTGTAGTATTTCTATACAATGGGCACATTTACTGTAGTATATTTATACAGTGTGCAAAATTACTGTAGTATATTCATACAGTGTGCACAATGAATGTAGTATATTTATACAATGTGCACAATTACTGTAGTATATTTATACAATGTGCACAATTACTGTAGTATATTTATACAATGTACACAATTACTGTAGTATATTTATACAATGTGCACAATTACTGTAGTACATTTATACAATGTGCACAATTACTGTAGTATATTTATACAATGTGCACAATTACTGTAGTATATTTATACAATGTGCACAATTACTGTAGTATATTTATACAGTGTGCACAATTACTGTAGTATATTTATACAATGTGCACAATTACTGTAGTATATTTATAAAATGTGCACATTTACTGTAGTATATTTATACAATGTGCACAATTACTGAAGTATATTTATACAGTGTGCATAATGACTGTAGTATATTTATACAATGTGCACAATTACTGTAGTATATTTATACAATGTGCACAATTACTGTAGTATATTTATAGTGTGCACAATTACTGTAGTATATTTATACAGTGTGCACAATTACTGTAGTATATTTATACAGTGTGCACAATTACTGTAGTATTTCTATACAATGGGCACATTTACTGTAGTATATTTATACAGTGTGCAAAATTACTGTAGTATATTTATACAGTGTGCACAATTACTGTAGTATATTTATATAATGTGCACAAATACTGTAGTATATTTATACAATGTGCACAATTACTGTAGTATATTTATACAGTGTGCACAATTACTGTAGTATATTTATACACTGTGCACAATTACTGTAGTATATTTATACAATGTGCACAATTACTGTAGTATATTTATACAGTGTGCACAATTACTGTAGTATATTTATACAATGTGCACAATTACTGTAGTATATTTATAAAATGTGCACATTTACTGTAGTATATTTATACAATGTGCACAATTACTGAAGTATATTTATACAGTGTGCACAATGACTGTAGTATATTTATACAATGTGCACAATTACTGTAGTATATTTATACAATGTGCACAATTACTGTAGTATATTTATAGTGTGCACAATTACTGTAGTATATTTATACAGTGTGCACAATTACTGTAGTATATTTATACAGTGTGCACAATTACTGTAGTATTTCTATACAATGGGCACATTTACTGTAGTATATTTATACAGTGTGCAAAATTACTGTAGTATATTTATACAGTGTGCACAATTACTGTAGTATATTTATATAATGTGCACAAATACTGTAGTATATTTATACAATGTGCACAATTACTGTAGTATATTTATACAGTGTGCACAATTACTGTAGTATATTTATACACTGTGCACAATTACTGTAGTATATTTATACAGTGTTCACAATTACTGTAATATATTTATACAGTGTGCACAATTACTGTAGTATATTTATACAGTGTGCACAATTACTGTAGTACATTTATACAATGTGCACAATTACTGTAGTACATTTATACAATGTGCACAATTACTGTCGTATATTTATACAATGTGCACAATTACTGTAATATATTTATACAATGTGCACAATTACTGTAGTACATTTATACAATGTGCACAATTACTGTCGTATATTTATACAATGTGCACAATTGCTGTAATATATTTATACAGTGTGCACAATTGCTGTAGTATATTTATACAGTGTGCACAATTACTGTAGTATATTTATACAGTGTGCACAATTACTGTAGTATATTTATACAATGTGCACAATTACTGTAGTATATTTATACAGTGTGCACAATTACTGTAGTATATTTATACAGTGTGCACAATTACTGTAGTGTATTTATACAATGTGCACAATTACTGTAGTATATTTATAGTGTGCACAATTATTGTAGTATATTTATACAATGTGCACAATTACTGTAGTATATTTATACAATGTGCACAATTACTGTAGTATATTTATACAATGTGCACAATTACTGTAGTATATTTATACAGTGTGCACAATTACTGTAGTATATTTATACAGTGTGCACAATTACTGTAGTATATTTATACGATGTGCACAATTACTGTAGTATATTTATACAATGTGCACAATTACTGTAGTATATTTATACAGTGTGCACAATTACTGTAGTATATTTATACAGTGTGCACAATTACTGTAGTATATTTATACAATGTGCACAATTACTGTAGTATATTTATACAGTGTGCACAATTACTGTAGTACATTTATACAGTGTGCACAATTACTGTAGTACATTTATACAATGTGCACAATTACTGTAGTATATTTATACAATGTGCACAATTACTGTAGTATATTTATACAATGTGCACAATTACTGTAGTATATTTATACAAAGAGCACAATTACTGTAGTATATTTATATAATGTGCACAAATACAGTAGTATATTTATACAATGTGCACAATTACTGTAGTATATTTATACAGTGGGCACAATTACTGTAGTATATTTATACAATGTGCACAATTACTGTAGTATATTTATACAGTGTTCACAATTACTGTAGTATATTTATACATTGTGCACAATTACTGTAGTATATTTATACAGTGTGCACAATAACTGTAGTATTTCTATACAATGGGCACATTTACTGTAGTATATTTATACAGTGTGCAAAATTACTGTAGTATATTCATACAGTGTGCACAATGAATGTAGTATATTTATACAATGTGCACAATTACTGTAGTATATTTATACAATGTGCACAATTACTGAAGTATATTTATACAGTGTGCACAATTACTGTAGTATATTTATACAATGTGCACAATTACTGTAGTATATTTATACAATGTGCATAATTACTGTAGTATATTTATAGTGTGCACAATTACTGTAGTATATTTATACAGTGTGCACAATTACTGTAGTATATTTATACAGTGTGCACAATTACTGTAGTATATTTATACAGTGTGCACAATTACTGTAGTATATTCATACAATGTGCACAATTACTGTAGTACATTTATACAATGTGCACAATTACTGTAGTATATTTATACAATGTGCACAATTACTGTAGTATATTTATACAATGTGCACAATTACTGTAGTACATTTATACAATGTGCACAATTAATGTAGTATTTCTATACAATGGGCACATTTACTGTAGTATATTTATACAGTGTGCACAATTACTGTAGTATATTTATACAATGTGCACAATTACTGAAGTATATTTATACAGTGTGCACAATTACTGTAGTATATTTATACAATGTGCACAATTACTGTAGTATATTTATACAGTGTGCACAATTACTGTAGTATATTTATACACTGTGCACAATTACTGTAGTATATTTATACAGTGTTCACAATTACTGTAATATATTTATACAGTGTGCACAATTATTGTAGTATATTTATACAGTGTGCAGAATTACTGTAGTACATTTATACAATGTGCACAATTACTGTAGTACATTTATACAATGTGCACAATTACTGTCGTATATTTATACAATGTGCACAATTGCTGTAATATATTTATACAGTGTGCACAATTGCTGTAGTATATTTATACAGTGTGCACAATTACTGTAGTATATTTATACAGTGTGCACAATTACTGTAGTATATTTATACAATGTGCACAATTACTGTAGTATATTTATACAGTGTGCACAATTACTGTAGTATATTTATACAGTGTGCACAATTACTGTAGTGTATTTATACAATGTGCACAATTACTGTAGTATATTTATAGTGTGCACAATTATTGTAGTATATTTATACAATGTGCACAATTACTGTAGTATATTTATACAATGTGCACAATTACTGTAGTATATTTATACAATGTGCACAATTACTGTAGTATATTTATACAGTGTGCACAATTACTGTAGTATATTTATACAGTGTGCACAATTACTGTAGTATATTTATACGATGTGCACAATTACTGTAGTATATTTATACAATGTGCACAATTACTGTAGTATATTTATACAGTGTGCACAATTACTGTAGTATATATATACAGTGTGCACAATTACTGTAGTATATTTATACAATGTGCACAATTACTGTAGTATATTTATACAGTGTGCACAATTACTGTAGTACATTTATACAGTGTGCACAATTACTGTAGTACATTTATACAATGTGCACAATTACTGTAGTATATTTATACAATGTGCACAATTACTGTAGTATATTTATACAATGTGCACAATTACTGTAGTATATTTATACAAAGAGCACAATTACTGTAGTATATTTATATAATGTGCACAAATACAGTAGTATATTTATACAATGTGCACAATTACTGTAGTATATTTATACAGTGGGCACAATTACTGTAGTATATTTATACAATGTGCACAATTACTGTAGTATATTTATACAGTGTTCACAATTACTGTAGTATATTTATACATTGTGCACAATTACTGTAGTATATTTATACAGTGTGCACAATAACTGTAGTATTTCTATACAATGGGCACATTTACTGTAGTATATTTATACAGTGTGCAAAATTACTGTAGTATATTCATACAGTGTGCACAATGAATGTAGTATATTTATACAATGTGCACAATTACTGTAGTATATTTATACAATGTACACAATTACTGTAGTATATTTATACAATGTGCACAATTACTGTAGTACATTTATACAATGTGCACAATTACTGTAGTATATTTATACAATGTGCACAATTACTGTAGTATATTTATACAATGTGCACAATTACTGTAGTATATTTATACAGTGTGCACAATTACTGTAGTATATTTATACAATGTGCACAATTACTGTAGTATATTTATAAAATGTGCACATTTACTGTAGTATATTTATACAATGTGCACAATTACTGAAGTATATTTATACAGTGTGCACAATGACTGTAGTATATTTATACAATGTGCACAATTACTGTAGTATATTTATACAATGTGCACAATTACTGTAGTATATTTATAGTGTGCACAATTACTGTAGTATATTTATACAGTGTGCACAATTACTGTAGTATATTTATACAGTGTGCACAATTACTGTAGTATTTCTATACAATGGGCACATTTACTGTAGTATATTTATACAGTGTGCACAATTACTGTAGTATATTTATATAATGTGCACAAATACTGTAGTATATTTATACAATGTGCACAATTACTGTAGTATATTTATACAGTGTGCACAATTACTGTAGTATATTTATACACTGTGCACAATTACTGTAGTATATTTATACAATGTGCACAATTACTGTAGTATATTTATACAGTGTGCACAATTACTGTAGTATATTTATACAATGTGCACAATTACTGTAGTATATTTATAAAATGTGCACATTTACTGTAGTATATTTATACAATGTGCACAATTACTGAAGTATATTTATACAGTGTGCACAATGACTGTAGTATATTTATACAATGTGCACAATTACTGTAGTATATTTATAGTGTGCACAATTACTGTAGTATATTTATACAGTGTGCACAATTACTGTAGTATATTTATACAGTGTGCACAATTACTGTAGTATTTCTATACAATGGGCACATTTACTGTAGTATATTTATACAGTGTGCAAAATTACTGTAGTATATTTATACAGTGTGCACAATTACTGTAGTATATTTATATAATGTGCACAAATACTGTAGTATATTTATACAATGTGCACAATTACTGTAGTATATTTATACAGTGTGCACAATTACTGTAGTATATTTATACACTGTGCACAATTACTGTAGTATATTTATACAGTGTTCACAATTACTGTAATATATTTATACAGTGTGCACAATTACTGTAGTATATTTATACAGTGTGCACAATTACTGTAGTACATTTATACAATGTGCACAATTACTGTAGTACATTTATACAATGTGCACAATTACTGTCGTATATTTATACAATGTGCACAATTACTGTAATATATTTATACAATGTGCACAATTACTGTAGTACAATTATACAATGTGCACAATTACTGTCGTATATTTATACAATGTGCACAATTGCTGTAATATATTTATACAGTGTGCACAATTGCTGTAGTATATTTATACAGTGTGCACAATTACTGTAGTATATTTATACAGTGTGCACAATTACTGTAGTATATTTATACAATGTGCACAATTACTGTAGTATATTTATACAGTGTGCACAATTACTGTAGTATATTTATACAATGTGCACAATTACTGTAGTATATTTATAAAATGTGCACATTTACTGTAGTATATTTATACAATGTGCACAATTACTGAAGTATATTTATACAGTGTGCACAATGACTGTAGTATATTTATACAATGTGCACAATTACTGTAGTATATTTATACAATGTGCACAATTACTGTAGTATATTTATAGTGTGCACAATTACTGTAGTATATTTATACAGTGTGCACAATTACTGTAGTATATTTATACAGTGTGCAAAATTACTGTAGTATATTTATACAGTGTGCACAATTACTGTAGTATATTTATATAATGTGCACAAATACTGTAGTATATTTATACAATGTGCACAATTACTGTAGTATATTTATACAGTGTGCACAATTACTGTAGTATATTTATACACTGTGCACAATTACTGTAGTATATTTATACAGTGTTCACAATTACTGTAATATATTTATACAGTGTGCACAATTACTGTAGTATATTTATACAGTGTGCACAATTACTGTAGTACATTTATACAATGTGCACAATTACTGTAGTACATTTATACAATGTGCACAATTACTGTCGTATATTTATACAATGTGCACAATTACTGTAATATATTTATACAATGTGCACAATTACTGTAGTACATTTATACAATGTGCACAATTACTGTCGTATATTTATACAATGTGCACAATTGCTGTAATATATTTATACAGTGTGCACAATTGCTGTAGTATATTTATACAGTGTGCACAATTACTGTAGTATATTTATACAGTGTGCACAATTACTGTAGTATATTTATACAATGTGCACAATTACTGTAGTATATTTATACAGTGTGCACAATTACTGTAGTATATTTATACAGTGTGCACAATTACTGTAGTGTATTTATACAATGTGCACAATTACTGTAGTATATTTATAGTGTGCACAATTATTGTAGTATATTTATACAATGTGCACAATTACTGTAGTATATTTATACAATGTGCACAATTACTGTAGTATATTTATACAATGTGCACAATTACTGTAGTATATTTATACAGTGTGCACAATTACTGTAGTATATTTATACAGTGTGCACAATTACTGTAGTATATTTATACGATGTGCACAATTACTGTAGTATATTTATACAATGTGCACAATTACTGTAGTATATTTATACAGTGTGCACAATTACTGTAGTATATTTATACAGTGTGCACAATTACTGTAGTATATTTATACAATGTGCACAATTACTGTAGTATATTTATACAGTGTGCACAATTACTGTAGTACATTTATACAGTGTGCACAATTACTGTAGTACATTTATACAATGTGCACAATTACTGTAGTATATTTATACAATGTGCACAATTACTGTAGTATATTTATACAATGTGCACAATTACTGTAGTATATTTATACAAAGAGCACAATTACTGTAGTATATTTATATAATGTGCACAAATACAGTAGTATATTTATACAATGTGCACAATTACTGTAGTATATTTATACAGTGGGCACAATTACTGTAGTATATTTATACAATGTGCACAATTACTGTAGTATATTTATACAGTGTTCACAATTACTGTAGTATATTTATACATTGTGCACAATTACTGTAGTATATTTATACAGTGTGCACAATAACTGTAGTATTTCTATACAATGGGCACATTTACTGTAGTATATTTATACAGTGTGCAAAATTACTGTAGTATATTCATACAGTGTGCACAATGAATGTAGTATATTTATACAATGTGCACAATTACTGTAGTATATTTATACAATGTGCACAATTACTGTAGTATATTTATACAATGTACACAATTACTGTAGTATATTTATACAATGTGCACAATTACTGTAGTACATTTATACAATGTGCACAATTACTGTAGTATATTTATACAATGTGCACAATTACTGTAGTATATTTATACAATGTGCACAATTACTGTAGTATATTTATACAGTGTGCACAATTACTGTAGTATATTTATACAATGTGCACAATTACTGTAGTATATTTATAAAATGTGCACATTTACTGTAGTATATTTATACAATGTGCACAATTACTGAAGTATATTTATACAGTGTGCATAATGACTGTAGTATATTTATACAATGTGCACAATTACTGTAGTATATTTATACAATGTGCACAATTACTGTAGTATATTTATAGTGTGCACAATTACTGTAGTATATTTATACAGTGTGCACAATTACTGTAGTATATTTATACAGTGTGCACAATTACTGTAGTATTTCTATACAATGGGCACATTTACTGTAGTATATTTATACAGTGTGCAAAATTACTGTAGTATATTTATACAGTGTGCACAATTACTGTAGTATATTTATATAATGTGCACAAATACTGTAGTATATTTATACAATGTGCACAATTACTGTAGTATATTTATACAGTGTGCACAATTACTGTAGTATATTTATACACTGTGCACAATTACTGTAGTATATTTATACAATGTGCACAATTACTGTAGTATATTTATACAGTGTGCACAATTACTGTAGTATATTTATACAATGTGCACAATTACTGTAGTATATTTATAAAATGTGCACATTTACTGTAGTATATTTATACAATGTGCACAATTACTGAAGTATATTTATACAGTGTGCACAATGACTGTAGTATATTTATACAATGTGCACAATTACTGTAGTATATTTATACAATGTGCACAATTACTGTAGTATATTTATAGTGTGCACAATTACTGTAGTATATTTATACAGTGTGCACAATTACTGTAGTATATTTATACAGTGTGCACAATTACTGTAGTATTTCTATACAATGGGCACATTTACTGTAGTATATTTATACAGTGTGCAAAATTACTGTAGTATATTTATACAGTGTGCACAATTACTGTAGTATATTTATATAATGTGCACAAATACTGTAGTATATTTATACAATGTGCACAATTACTGTAGTATATTTATACAGTGTGCACAATTACTGTAGTATATTTATACACTGTGCACAATTACTGTAGTATATTTATACACTGTTCACAATTACTGTAATATATTTATACAGTGTGCACAATTACTGTAGTATATTTATACAGTGTGCACAATTACTGTAGTACATTTATACAATGTGCACAATTACTGTAGTACATTTATACAATGTGCACAATTACTGTAGTACATTTATACAATGTGCACAATTACTGTCGTATATTTATACAGTGTGCACAATTACTGTAGTATATTTATACAGTGTGCACAATTACTGTAGTATATTTATACAATGTGCACAATTACTGTAGTATATTTATACAGTGTGCACAATTACTGTAGTATATTTATACAGTGTGCACAATTACTGTAGTGTATTTATACAATGTGCACAATTACTGTAGTATATTTATAGTGTGCACAATTATTGTAGTATATTTATACAATGTGCACAATTACTGTAGTATATTTATACAATGTGCACAATTACTGTAGTATATTTATACAATGTGCACAATTACTGTAGTATATTTATACAGTGTGCACAATTACTGTAGTATATTTATACAGTGTGCACAATTACTGTAGTATATTTATACGATGTGCACAATTACTGTAGTATATTTATACAATGTGCACAATTACTGTAGTATATTTATACAGTGTGCACAATTACTGTAGTATATTTATACAGTGTGCACAATTACTGTAGTATATTTATACAATGTGCACAATTACTGTAGTACATTTATACAGTGTGCACAATTACTGTAGTACATTTATACAGTGTGCACAATTACTGTAGTACATTTATACAATGTGCACAATTACTGTAGTATATTTATACAATGTGCACAATTACTGTAGTATATTTATACAATGTGCACAATTACTGTAGTATATTTATACAAAGAGCACAATTACTGTAGTATATTTATATAATGTGCACAAATACAGTAGTATATTTATACAATGTGCACAATTACTGTAGTATATTTATACAGTGGGCACAATTACTGTAGTATATTTATACAATGTGCACAATTACTGTAGTATATTTATACAGTGTTCACAATTACTGTAGTATATTTATACATTGTGCACAATTACTGTAGTATATTTATACAGTGTGCACAATAACTGTAGTATTTCTATACAATGGGCACATTTACTGTAGTATATTTATACAGTGTGCAAAATTACTGTAGTATATTCATACAGTGTGCACAATGAATGTAGTATATTTATACAATGTGCACAATTACTGTAGTATATTTATACAATGTGCACAATTACTGTAGTATATTTATACAATGTACACAATTACTGTAGTATATTTATACAATGTGCACAATTACTGTAGTACATTTATACAATGTGCACAATTACTGTAGTATATTTATACAATGTGCACAATTACTGTAGTATATTTATACAATGTGCACAATTACTGTAGTATATTTATACAGTGTGCACAATTACTGTAGTATATTTATACAATGTGCACAATTACTGTAGTATATTTATAAAATGTGCACATTTACTGTAGTATATTTATACAATGTGCACAATTACTGAAGTATATTTATACAGTGTGCACAATGACTGTAGTATATTTATACAATGTGCACAATTACTGTAGTATATTTATACAATGTGCACAATTACTGTAGTATATTTATAGTGTGCACAATTACTGTAGTATATTTATACAGTGTGCACAATTACTGTAGTATATTTATACAGTGTGCACAATTACTGTAGTATATTTATACAGTGTGCACAATTACTGTAGTATTTCTATACAATGGGCACATTTACTGTAGTATATTTATACAGTGTGCAAAATTACTGTAGTATATTTATACAGTGTGCACAATTACTGTAGTATATTTATATAATGTGCACAAATACTGTAGTATATTTATACAATGTGCACAATTACTGTAGTATATTTATACAGTGTGCACAATTACTGTAGTATATTTATATAATGTGCACAAATACTGTAGTATATTTATACAATGTGCACAATTACTGTAGTATATTTATACAGTGTGCACAATTACTGTAGTATATTTATACACTGTGCACAATTACTGTAGTATATTTATACAGTGTGCACAATGACTGTAGTATATTTATACAATGTGCACAATTACTGTAGTATATTTATACAATGTGCACAATTACTGTAGTATATTTATAGTGTGCACAATTACTGTAGTATATTTATACAGTGTGCACAATTACTGTAGTATATTTATACAGTGTGCACAATTACTGTAGTATTTCTATACAATGGGCACATTTACTGTAGTATATTTATACAGTGTGCAAAATTACTGTAGTATATTTATACAGTGTGCACAATTACTGTAGTATATTTATATAATGTGCACAAATACTGTAGTATATTTATACAATGTGCACAATTACTGTAGTATATTTATACAGTGTGCACAATTACTGTAGTATATTTATACACTGTGCACAATTACTGTAGTATATTTATACAGTGTTCACAATTACTGTAATATATTTATACAGTGTGCACAATTACTGTAGTATATTTATACAGTGTGCACAATTACTGTAGTACATTTATACAATGTGCACAATTACTGTAGTACATTTATACAATGTGCACAATTACTGTCGTATATTTATACAATGTGCACAATTACTGTAATATATTTATACAGTGTGCACAATTACTGTAGTATATTTATACAATGTGCACAATTACTGTAGTATATTTATACAGTGTGCACAATTACTGTAGTATATTTATCCAGTGTGCACAATTACTGTAGTGTATTTATACAATGTGCACAATTACTGTAGTATATTTATACAATGTGCACAATTACTGTAGTTTATTTATACAGTGTGCACAATTACTGTAGTGTATTTATACAATGTGCACAATTACTGTAGTATATTTATAGTGTGCATAATTACTGTAGTATATTTATACAGTGTGCACAATTACTGTAGTATATTTATACAGTGTGCACAATTACTGTAATATATTTATACAATGTGCACAATTACTGTAGTATATTTATACAGTGTGCACAATTACTGTAGTATATTTATACAATGTGCTCAATAACTGTAGTATATTAATACAATGTGCACAATTACTGTACTATATTTATACAATGTGCACAATTACTGTAGTATATTCATACAATGTGCACAATTACTGTAGTATATTTATACAGTGTGCACAATTACTTTAGTATATTCATACAGTGTGCACAATTACTGTAGTATATTTATACAATGTGCACAATTACTGTAGTATATTTATACAATGTGCACAATTACTGTAGTATATTTATACAGTGTGCACAATTACTGTAGTATATTTATACAATGTGCACAATTACTGTAGTATATTTATACAATGTGCACAATTACTGTAGTATATTTATACAATGTGCACAATTACTGTAGTATATTTTTACAGTGTGCATAATTACTGTAGTATATTTATACAATGTGCACAATTACTGTAGTATATTTATACAATGTGCACAATTACTGTAGTACATTTATACAATGTGCACAATTACTGTAATATATTTATACAGTGTGCACAATTGCTGTAGTATATTTATACAGTGTGCACAATTACTGTAGTATATTTATACACTGTGCACAATTACTGTAGTATATTTATACAATGTGCACAATTACTGTAGTATATTTATACAGTGTGCACAATTACTGTAGTATATTTATACAGTGTGCACAATTACTGTAGTGTATTTATACAATGTGCACAATTACTGTAGTATATTTATAGTGTGCACAATTATTGTAGTATATTTATACAATGTGCACAATTACTGTAGTTTATTTATACAGTGTGCACAATTACTGTAGTGTATTTATACAATGTGCACAATTACTGTAGTATATTTATAGTGTGCATAATTACTGTAGTACATTTATACAATGTGCACAATTACTGTAGTACATTTATACAATGTGCACAATTACTGTAGTACATTTATACAATGTGCACAATTACTGTAGTATAATTATACAATGAGCACAATTACTGTAGTATATTTATACAGTGTGCACAATTACTGTAATATATTTATACAATTTGCACAATTACTGTAGTATATTTATACAGTGTGCACAATTACTGTAGTATATTTATACAATGTGCTCAATAACTGTAGTATATTATTACAATGTGCACAATTACTGTACTATATTTATACAATGTGCACAATTACTGTAGTATATTTATACAGTGTGCACAATTACTGTAGTATATTTATACAATGTGCACATTTATTGTAGTATATTTATACAGTGTGCACAATTACTGTAGTATATTTATACAATGTGCACAATTTCTGTAGTATATTTATACAATGTGCACAATTACTGTAGTATATTTATACAGTGAGCACAATTACTTTAGTATATTCATACAGTGTGCACAATGACTGTAGTATATTTATACAATGTGCACAATTACTGTAGTATATTTATACAATGTGCACAATTACTGTAGTATATTTATAAAATGTGCACATTTATTGTAGTATATTTATACAGTGTGCACAATTACTGTAGTATATGTATACAATGTGCACAATTACTATAGTATATTTATACAGTGTGCACAATTACTGTAGTATATTTATACAATGTGAACAATTACTGTAGTATTTCTATACAATGGGCACATTTACTGTAGTATATTTATACAGTGTGCACAATTACTGTAGTATATTTATACAATGTGCACAATTACTGAAGTATATTTATACAGTGTGCACAATGACTGTAGTATATTTATACAATGTGCACAATTACTGTAGTATATTTATACAATGTGCACAATTACTGTAGTATATTTATAGAATGTGCACAATTACTGTAGTATATTTTTACAGTGTGCATAATTACTGTAGTATATTTATACAATGTGCACAATTACTGTAGTATATTTATACAATGTGCACAATTACTGTAGTACATTTATACAATGTGCACAATTACTATAGTACATTTATACAGTGTGCACAATTACTGTAGTATATTTATACAATGTGCACAATTACTGTAATATATTTATACAGTGTGCACAATTACTGTAGTATATTTATACAATGTGCACAATTACTGTAGTATATTTATACAGTGTGCACAATTACTGTAGTATATTTATACAATGTGCACAATTACTGTAATATATTTATACAGTGTGCACAATTACTGTAGTATATTTATACAATGTGCACAAATACTGTAGTATATTTATACAGTGTGCACAATTACTGTAGTATATTTATACAGTGTGCATAATTACTGTAGTATATTTATACAGTGTGCACAATTACTGTAGTATATTTATACAGTGTGCACAATTACTGTAGTATATTTATACAGTGTGCACAATTACAGTAGTATATTTATACAGTGTGCACAATTACTGTAGTATATTTATACAATGTGCACAATTACTGTAGTATATTTATACAATGTGCACAATTACTGTAGTATATTTATACAATGTGCACAATTACTGTAGTATATTTATACAATGTGAACAATTACTGTAGTATTTCTATACAATGGGCACATTTACTGTAGTATATTTATACAGTGTGCACAATTACTGTAGTATATTTATACAAGGTGCACAATTACTGAAGTATATTTATACAGTGTGCACAATGACTGTAGTATATTTATACAATGTGCACAATTACTGTAATATATTTATACAGTGTGCACAATTACTGTAGTATATTTATACAATGTGCACAATTACTGTAGTATATTTATACAGTGTGCACAATTACTGTAGTATATTTATACAATGTGCACAATTACTGTAATATATTTATACAGTGTGCACAATTACTGTAGTATATTTATACAATGTGCACAAATACTGTAGTATATTTATACAGTGTGCACAATTACTGTAGTATATTTATACAGTGTGCATAATTACTGTAGTATATTTATACAGTGTGCACAATTACTGTAGTATATTTATACAGTGTGCACAATTACTGTAGTATATTTATACAGTGTGCACAATTACAGTAGTATATTTATACAGTGTGCACAATTACTGTAGTATATTTATACAATGTGCACAATTACTGTAGTATATTTATACAATGTGCACAATTACTGTAGTATATTTATACAATGTGCACAATTACTGTAGTATATTTATACAATGTGAACAATTACTGTAGTATTTCTATACAATGGGCACATTTACTGTAGTATATTTATACAGTGTGCACAATTACTGTAGTATATTTATACAAGGTGCACAATTACTGAAGTATATTTATACAGTGTGCACAATGACTGTAGTATATTTATACAATGTGCACAATTACTGTAGTATATTTATACAATGTGCACAATTACTGTAGTATATTTATACAATGTGAACAATTACTGTAGTATTTCTATACAATGGGCACATTTACTGTAGTATATTTATACAGTGTGCACAATTACTGTAGTATATTTATACAGTGTGCACAATGACTGTAGTATATTTATACAATGTGCACAATTACTGTAGTATATTTATACAATGTGCACAATTACTGTAGTATATTTATACAGTGTGCACAATTACTGTAGTATATTTATACAGTGTGCACAATTACTGTAGTATATTCATACAATGTGCACAATTACTGTAGTACATTTATACAATGTGCACAATTACTGTAGTATATTTATACAATGTGCACAATTACTGTAGTATATTTATACCGTTTGCACAATTACTGTAGTATATTTATACAATGTGCACAATTACTGTAGTATATTTATACAGTGTGCACAATTACTGTAGTATATTTATACACTGTGCACAATTACTGTAGTATATTTATACAGTGTTCACAATTACTGTAATATATTTATACAGTGTGCACAATTACTGTAGTATATTTATACAGTGTGCAGAATTACTGTAGTACATTTATACAATGTGCACAATTACTGTAGTACATTTATACAATGTGCACAATTACTGTAGTATATTTATACAGTGTGCACAATTACTGTAGTATATTTATACAGTGTGCACAATTACTGTAGTGTATTTATACAATGTGCACAATTACTGTAGTATATTTATAGTGTGCACAATTATTGTAGTATATTTATACAATGTGCACAATTACTGTAGTATATTTATACAATGTGCACAATTACTGTAGTATATTTATACAATGTGCACAATTACTGTAGTATATTTATACAGTGTGCACAATTACTGTAGTATATTTATACAATGTGCACAATTACTGTAGTATATTTATACGATGTGCACAATTACTGTAGTATATTTATACAGTGTGCACAATTACTGTAGTATATTTATACAGTGTGCACAATTACTGTAGTATATTTATACAATGTGCACAATTACTGTAGTATATTTATACAAAGAGCACAATTACTGTAGTATATTTATATAATGTGCACAAATACAGTAGTATATTTATACAATGTGCACAATTACTGTAGTATATTTATACAGTGGGCACAATTACTGTAGTATATTTATACAATGTGCACAATTACTGTAGTATATTTATACAGTGTTCACAATTACTGTAGTATATTTATACATTGTGCACAATTACTGTAGTATATTTATACAGTGTGCACAATAACTGTAGTATTTCTATACAATGGGCACATTTACTGTAGTATATTTATACAGTGTGCAAAATTACTGTAGTATATTTATACAGTGTTCACAATTACTGTAATATATTTATACAGTGTGCACAATTACTGTAGTATATTTATACAGTGTGCACAATTACTGTAGTACATTTATACAATGTGCACAATTACTGTAGTACATTTATACAATGTGCACAATTACTGTCGTATATTTATACAATGTGCACAATTACTGTAATATATTTATACAGTGTGCACAATTACTGTAGTATATTTATACAATGTGCACAATTACTGTAGTATATTTATACAGTGTGCACAATTACTGTAGTATATTTGTCCAGTGTGCACAATTACTGTAGTGTATTTATACAATGTGCACAATTACTGTAGTATATTTATACAATGTGCACAATTACTGTAGTTTATTTATACATTGTGCACAATTACTGTAGTGTATTTATACAATGTGCACAATTACTGTAGTATATTTATACAATGTGCACAATTACTGTAGTATATTTATACAGTGTGCACAATTACTTTAGTATATTCATACAGTGTGCACAATTACTGTAGTATATTTATACAATGTGCACAATTACTGTAGTATATTTATACAATGTGCACAATTACTGTAGTATATTTATACAGTGTGCACAATTACTGTAGTATATTTATACAATGTGCACAATTACTGTAGTATATTTATACAATGTGCACAATTACTGTAGTATATTTATACAATGTGCACAATTACTGTAGTATATTTTTACAGTGTGCATAATTACTGTAGTATATTTATACAATGTGCACAATTTCTGTAGTATATTTATACAATGTGCACAATTACTGTAGTATATTTATACAGTGAGCACAATTACTTTAGTATATTCATACAGTGTGCACAATGACTGTAGTATATTTATACAATGTGCACAATTACTGTAGTATATTTATACAATGTGCACAATTACTGTAGTATATTTATAAAATGTGCACATTTATTGTAGTATATTTATACAGTGAGCACAATTACTGTAGTATATGTATACAATGTGCACAATTACTATAGTATATTTATACAGTGTGCACAATTACTGTAGTATATTTATACAATGTGAACAATTACTGTAGTATTTCTATACAATGGGCACATTTACTGTAGTATATTTATACAGTGTGCACAATTACTGTAGTATATTTATACAATGTGCACAATTACTGAAGTATATTTATACAGTGTGCACAATGACTGTAGTATATTTATACAATGTGCACAATTACTGTAGTATATTTATACAATGTGCACAATTACTGTAGTATATTTATAGAATGTGCACAATTACTGTAGTATATTTTTAAAGTGTGCATAATTACTGTAGTATATTTATACAATGTGCACAATTACTGTAGTATATTTATACAATGTGAACAATTACTGTAGTATTTCTATACAATGGGCACATTTACTGTAGTATATTTATACAGTGTGCACAATTACTGTAGTATATTTATACAGTGTGCACAATGACTGTAGTATATTTATACAATGTGCACAATTACTGTAGTATATTTATACAATGTGCACAATTACTGTAGTATTTCTATACAATGGGCACATTTACTGTAGTATATTTATACAGTGTGCACAATTACTGCAGTATATTTATACAATGTGCACAATAACTGAAGTATATTTATACAGTGTGCACAATGACTGTAGTATATTTATACAATGTGCACAATTACTGTAGTATATTTATACAGTGTGCACAATTACTGTAGTATATTTATACACTGTGCACAATTACTGTAGTATATTTATACAGTGTTCACAATTGCTGTAATATATTTATACAGTGTGCACAATTACTGTAGTATATTTATACAGTGTGCAGAATTACTGTAGTACATTTATACAATGTGCACAATTACTGTAGTACATTTATACAATGTGCACAATTACTGTCGTATATTTATACAATGTGCACAATTGCTGTAATATATTTATACAGTGTGCACAATTGCTGTAGTATATTTATACAGTGTGCACAATTACTGTAGTATATTTATACAGTGTGCACAATTACTGTAGTATATTTATACAATGTGCACAATTACTGTAGTATATTTATACAGTGTGCACAATTACTGTAGTATATTTATACAGTGTGCACAATTACTGTAGTGTATTTATACAATGTGCACAATTACTGTAGTATATTTATAGTGTGCACAATTATTGTAGTATATTTATACAATGTGCACAATTACTGTAGTATATTTATACAATGTGCACAATTACTGTAGTATATTTATACAATGTGCACAATTACTGTAGTATATTTATACAGTGTGCACAATTACTGTAGTATATTTATACAATGTGCACAATTACTGTAGTATATTTATACGATGTGCACAATTACTGTAGTATATTTATACAATGTGCACAATTACTGTAGTATATTTATACAATGTGCACAATTACTGTAGTATATTTATACAGTGTGCACAATTACTGTAGTATATTTATACAGTGTGCACAATTACTGTAGTATATTTATACAATGTGCACAATTACTGTAGTATATTTATACAGTGTGCACAATTACTGTACTACATTTATACAGTGTGCACAATTACTGTAGTACATTTATACAATGTGCACAATTACTGTAGTATATTTATACAATGTGCACAATTACTGTAGTATATTTATACAATGTGCACAATTACTGTAGTATATTTATACAGTGTGCACAATTACTGTAGTATATTTATACAGTGTGCACAATTACTGTAGTATATTTATACAATGTGCACAATTACTGTAGTATATTTATACAGTGTGCACAATTACTGTACTACATTTATACAGTGTGCACAATTACTGTAGTACATTTATACAATGTGCACAATTACTGTAGTATATTTATACAATGTGCACAATTACTGTAGTATATTTATACAATGTGCACAATTACTGTAGTATATTTATACAAAGAGCACAATTACTGTAGTATATTTATACAAAGAGCACAATTACTGTAGTATATTTATATAATGTGCACAAATACAGTAGTATATTTATACAATGTGCACAATTACTGTAGTATATTTATACAGTGGGCACAATTACTGTAGTATATTTATACAATGTGCACAATTACTGTAGTATATTCATACAGTGTTCACAATTACTGTAGTATATTTATACATTGTGCACAATTACTGTAGTATATTTATACAGTGTGCACAATAACTGTAGTATTTCTATACAATGGGCACATTTACTGTAGTATATTTATACAGTGTGCAAAATTACTGTAGTATATTCATACAGTGTGCACAATGAATGTAGTATATTTATACAATGTGCACAATTACTGTAGTATATTTATACAATGTGCACAATTACTGTAGTATATTTATACAATGTACACAATTACTGTAGTATATTTATACAATGTGCACAATTACTGTAGTACATTTATACAATGTGCACAATTACTGTAGTATATTTATACAATGTGCACAATTACTGTAGTATATTTATACAATGTGCACAATTACTGTAGTATATTTATACAGTGTGCACAATTACTGTAGTATATTTATACAATGTGCACAATTACTGTAGTATATTTATAAAATGTGCACATTTACTGTAGTATATTTATACAATGTGCACAATTACTGAAGTATATTTATACAGTGTGCACAATGACTGTAGTATATTTATACAATGTGCACAATTACTGTAGTATATTTATACAATGTGCACAATTACTGTAGTATATTTATAGTGTGCACAATTACTGTAGTATATTTATACAGTGTGCACAATTACTGTAGTATATTTATACAGTGTGCACAATTACTGTAGTATTTCTATACAATGGGCACATTTACTGTAGTATATTTATACAATGTGCAAAATTACTGTAGTATATTTATACAGTGTGCACAATTACTGTAGTATATTTATATAATGTGCACAAATACTGTAGTATATTTATACAATGTGCACAATTACTGTAGTATATTTATACAATGTGCACAATTACTGTAGTACATTTATACAATGTGCACAATTACTGTTGTATATTTATACAATGTGCACAATTACTGTAATATATTTATACAGTGTGCACAATTACTGTAGTACATTTATACAATGTGCACAATTACTGTAGTATATTTATACAATGTGCACAATTACTGTAGTATATTTATACAATGTGCACAATTACTGTAGTATATTTATACAGTGTGCACAATTACTGTAGTATATTTATACAATGTGCACAATTACTGTAGTATATTTATAAAATGTGCACATTTACTGTAGTATATTTATACAATGTGCACAATTACTGAAGTATATTTATACAGTGTGCACAATGACTGTAGTATATTTATACAATGTGCACAATTACTGTAGTATATTTATACAATGTGCACAATTACTGTAGTATATTTATAGTGTGCACAATTACTGTAGTATATTTATACAGTGTGCACAATTACTGTAGTATATTTATACAGTGTGCACAATTACTGTAGTATTTCTATACAATGGGCACATTTACTGTAGTATATTTATACAGTGTGCAAAATTACTGTAGTATATTTATACAGTGTGCACAATTACTGTAGTATATTTATATAATGTGCACAAATACTGTAGTATATTTATACAATGTGCACAATTACTGTAGTATATTTATACAATGTGCACAATTACTGTAGTACATTTATACAATGTGCACAATTACTGTCGTATATTTATACAATGTGCACAATTACTGTAATATATTTATACAGTGTGCACAATTACTGTAGTATATTTATACAATGTGCACAATTACTGTAGTATATTTATACAATGTGCACAATTACTGTAGTATATTTATACAATGTGCACAATTACTGTAGTATATTTATACAAAGAGCACAATTACTGTAGTATATTTATACAAAGAGCACAATTACTGTAGTATATTTATATAATGTGCACAAATACAGTAGTATATTTATACAATGTGCACAATTACTGTAGTATATTTATACAGTGGGCACAATTACTGTAGTATATTTATACAATGTGCACAATTACTGTAGTATATTCATACAGTGTTCACAATTACTGTAGTATATTTATACATTGTGCACAATTACTGTAGTATATTTATACAGTGTGCACAATAACTGTAGTATTTCTATACAATGGGCACATTTACTGTAGTATATTTATACAGTGTGCAAAATTACTGTAGTATATTCATACAGTGTGCACAATGAATGTAGTATATTTATACAATGTGCACAATTACTGTAGTATATTTATACAATGTGCACAATTACTGTAGTATATTTATACAATGTACACAATTACTGTAGTATATTTATACAATGTGCACAATTACTGTAGTACATTTATACAATGTGCACAATTACTGTAGTATATTTATACAATGTGCACAATTACTGTAGTATATTTATACAATGTGCACAATTACTGTAGTATATTTATACAGTGTGCACAATTACTGTAGTATATTTATACAATGTGCACAATTACTGTAGTATATTTATAAAATGTGCACATTTACTGTAGTATATTTATACAATGTGCACAATTACTGAAGTATATTTATACAGTGTGCACAATGACTGTAGTATATTTATACAATGTGCACAATTACTGTAGTATATTTATACAATGTGCACAATTACTGTAGTATATTTATAGTGTGCACAATTACTGTAGTATATTTATACAGTGTGCACAATTACTGTAGTATATTTATACAGTGTGCACAATTACTGTAGTATTTCTATACAATGGGCACATTTACTGTAGTATATTTATACAATGTGCAAAATTACTGTAGTATATTTATACAGTGTGCACAATTACTGTAGTATATTTATATAATGTGCACAAATACTGTAGTATATTTATACAATGTGCACAATTACTGTAGTATATTTATACAATGTGCACAATTACTGTAGTACATTTATACAATGTGCACAATTACTGTTGTATATTTATACAATGTGCACAATTACTGTAATATATTTATACAGTGTGCACAATTACTGTAGTACATTTATACAATGTGCACAATTACTGTAGTATATTTATACAATGTGCACAATTACTGTAGTATATTTATACAATGTGCACAATTACTGTAGTATATTTATACAGTGTGCACAATTACTGTAGTATATTTATACAATGTGCACAATTACTGTAGTATATTTATAAAATGTGCACATTTACTGTAGTATATTTATACAATGTGCACAATTACTGAAGTATATTTATACAGTGTGCACAATGACTGTAGTATATTTATACAATGTGCACAATTACTGTAGTATATTTATACAATGTGCACAATTACTGTAGTATATTTATAGTGTGCACAATTACTGTAGTATATTTATACAGTGTGCACAATTACTGTAGTATATTTATACAGTGTGCACAATTACTGTAGTATTTCTATACAATGGGCACATTTACTGTAGTATATTTATACAGTGTGCAAAATTACTGTAGTATATTTATACAGTGTGCACAATTACTGTAGTATATTTATATAATGTGCACAAATACTGTAGTATATTTATACAATGTGCACAATTACTGTAGTATATTTATACAATGTGCACAATTACTGTAGTACATTTATACAATGTGCACAATTACTGTCGTATATTTATACAATGTGCACAATTACTGTAATATATTTATACAGTGTGCACAATTACTGTAGTATATTTATACAATGTGCACAATTACTGTAGTATATTTATACAGTGTGCACAATTACTGTAGTATATTTATCCAGTGTGCACAATTACTGTAGTGTATTTATACAATGTGCACAATTACTGTAGTATATTTATACAATGTGCACAATTACTTTTGTTTATTTATACAGTGTGCACAATTACTGTAGTGTATTTATACAATGTGCACAATTACTGTAGTATATTTATACAATGTGCACAATTACTGTAGTATATTTATACAGTGTGCACAATTACTTTAGTATATTCATACAGTGTGCACAATTACTGTAGTATATTTATACAATGTGCACAATTACTGTAGTATATTTATACAATGTGCACAATTACTGTAGTATATTTATACAGTGTGCACAATTACTGTAGTATATTTTTACAGTGTGCATAATTACTGTAGTATATTTATACAATGTGCACAATTACTGTAGTATATTTATACAATGTGCACAATTACTGTAGTACATTTATACAATGTGCACAATTACTGTAATATATTTATACAGTGTGCACAATTGCTGTAGTATATTTATACACTGTGCACAATTACTGTAGTATATTTATACAATGTGCACAATTACTGTAGTATATTTATACAGTGTGCACAATTACTGTAGTATATTTATACAGTGTGCACAATTACTGTAGTGTATTTATACAATGTGCACAATTATTGTAGTATATTTATAGTGTGCATAATTACTGTAGTACATTTATACAATGTGCACAATTACTGTAGTACATTTATACAATGTGCACAATTACTGTAGTACATTTATACAATGTGCACAATTACTGTAGTATAATTATACAATGAGCACAATTACTGTAGTATATTTATACAGTGTGCACAATTACTGTAATATATTTATACAATTTGCACAATTACTGTAGTATATTTATACAGTGTGCACAATTACTGTAGTATATTTATACAATGTGCTCAATAACTGTAGTATATTATTACAATGTGCACAATTACTGTACTATATTTATACAATGTGCACAATTACTGTAGTATATTTATACAGTGTGCACAATTACTGTAGTATATTTATACAATGTGCACATTTATTGTAGTATATTTATACAGTGTGCACAATTACTGTAGTATATTTATACAATGTGCACAAATTCTGTAGTATATTTATACAATGTGCACAATTACTGTAGTATATTTATACAGTGAGCACAATTACTTTAGTATATTCATACAGTGTGCACAATGACTGTAGTATATTTATACAATGTGCACAATTACTGTAGTATATTTATACAATGTGCACAATTACTGTAGTATATTTATAAAATGTGCACATTTATTGTAGTATATTTATACAGTGTGCACAATTACTGTAGTATATGTATACAATGTGCACAATTACTATAGTATATTTATACAGTGTGCACAATTACTGTAGTATATTTATACAATGTGAACAATTACTGTAGTATTTCTATACAATGGGCACATTTACTGTAGTATATTTATACAGTGTGCACAATTACTGTAGTATATTTATACAATGTGCACAATTACTGAAGTATATTTATACAGTGTGCACAATTACTGTAGTATATTTATACAATGTGCACGATTACTGTAGTACATTTATACAATGTGCACAATTATTGTATTATATTTATACAATGTGCACAATTATTGTAGTATATTTATACAATGAGCACAATTACTGTAGTATATTTTTACAATGTGCACAATTACTGTAGTATATTTATACAGTGTACACAATTACTGTAGTATATTTATACAATGAGCGCAATTACTGTAGTATATTTATACAATGTGTACAATTACTGTAGTATATTTATAGTGTGCACAATTACTGTAGTATATTTATACAGTGTGCACAATTACTGTAGTATATTTATACAGTGTGCACAATTACTGTAGTATATTTATACAGTGTGCACAATTACTGTAGTATATTCATACAATGTGCACAATTACTGTAGTACATTTATACAATGTGCACAATTACTGTAGTATATTTATACAGTGTGCACAATTACTGTAGTATATTTATACAGTGTGTACAATTACTGTAGTATATTCATACAATGTGCACAATTACTGTAGTACATTTATACAATGTGCACAATTATTGTAGTATATTTTCACAATGTGCACAATTACTGTAGTATATTTATACAATGTGCACAATTACTGTAGTATATTTATACAATGTGCACAATTACTGTAATATATTTATACAGTGTGCACAATTACTGTAGTATATTTATACAGTGTGCACAATTACTGTAGTATACTTATACAATTTGCACAATTACTGTAGTATATTTATACAATGTGCACAATTATTGTAGTATATTTTCACAATGTGCACAATTACTGTAGTATATTTATACAATGTGCACAATTACTGTAGTATATTTATACAATGAGCACAATTACTGTAGTATATTTATATAATGTGCACAATTACTGTAGTATATTTATACAATGTGCACAATTACTGTAGTATATTTATACAATGTGCACAATTACTGTAGTATATTTATATAATGTGCACAATTACTGTAGTATATTTATACAGTGTTCACAATTACTGTAGTATATTTATACATTGTGCACAATTACTGTAGTATATTTATACAGTGTGCACAATTACTGTAGTATATTTATACAGTGTGCACAATTACTGTAGTATTTCTATACAATGGGCACATTTACTGTAGTATATTTATACAGTGTGCAAAATTACTGTAGTATATTTATACAGTGTGCACAATTACTGTAGTATATTTATATAATGTGCACAAATACTGTAGTATATTTATACAATGTGCACAATTACTGTAGTATATTTATACAATGTGCACAATTACTGCAGTATATTTATACAATGTACACAATTACTGCAGTATATTTATACAATGTGCACAATTACTGTAGTACATTTATACAATGTGCACAATTACTGTAGTATATTTATACAATGTGCACAATTACTGTAGTATATTTATACAGTGTGCACAATTACTGTAGTATATTTATACAGTGTGCACAATTACTGTAGTATATTAATACAATGTGCACAATTACTGTAGTATATTTATACAATGTGCACAATTACTGTAGTATATTTATAAAATGTGCACATTTACTGTAGTATATTTATACAATGTGCACAATTACTGTAGTATATTTATAAAATGTGCACAATTACTGTAGTATATTTATACAGTGTGCACAATTACTGTAGTGTATTTATACAGTGTGCACAATTACTGTAGTATATTTATACAATGTGCACAATTACTGTAGTATATTTATACAGTGTGCACAATTACTGTAGTATATTTATACAATGTGAACAATAACTGTAGTATTTCTATACAATGGGCACATTTACTGTAGTATATTTATACAGTGTGCACAATTACTGTAGTATATTTATACAATGTGCACAATTACTGAAGTATATTTATACAGTGTGCACAATGACTGTAGTATATTTATACAATGTGCACAATTACTGTAGTATATTTATACAATGTGCACAATTACTGTAGTATATTTATACAGTGTGCACAATTACTGTAGTGTATTTATACAATGTGCACAATTACTGTAGTATATTTATAGTGTGCACAATTATTGTAGTATATTTATACAATGTGCACAATTACTGTAGTTTATTTATACAGTGTGCACAATTACTGTAGTGTATTTATACAATGTGCACAATTACTGTAGTATATTTATAGTGTGCATAATTACTGTAGTACATTTATACAATGTGCACAATTACTGTAGTACATTTATACAATGTGCACAATTACTGTAGTATAATTATACAATGAGCACAATTACTGTAGTATATTTATACAGTGTGCACAATTACTGTAATATATTTATACAATTTGCACAATTACTGTAGTATATTTATACAGTGTGCACAATTACTGTAGTATATTTATACAATGTGCTCAATAACTGTAGTATATTATTACAATGTGCACAATTACTGTACTATATTTATACAATGTGCACAATTACTGTAGTATATTTATACAGTGTGCACAATTACTGTAGTATATTTATACAATGTGCACATTTATTGTAGTATATTTATACAGTGTGCACAATTACTGTAGTATATTTATACAATGTGCACAATTTCTGTAGTATATTTATACAATGTGCACAATTACTGTAGTATATTTATACAGTGAGCACAATTACTTTAGTATATTCATACAGTGTGCACAATGACTGTAGTATATTTATACAATGTGCACAATTACTGTAGTATATTTATACAATGTGCACAATTACTGTAGTATATTTATAAAATGTGCACATTTATTGTAGTATATTTATACAGTGTGCACAATTACTGTAGTATATGTATACAATGTGCACAATTACTATAGTATATTTATACAGTGTGCACAATTACTGTAGTATATTTATACAATGTGAACAATTACTGTAGTATTTCTATACAATGGGCACATTTACTGTAGTATATTTATACAGTGTGCACAATTACTGTAGTATATTTATACAATGTGCACAATTACTGAAGTATATTTATACAGTGTGCACAATGACTGTAGTATATTTATACAATGTGCACAATTACTGTAGTATATTTATACAATGTGCACAATTACTGTAGTATATTTATAGAATGTGCACAATTACTGTAGTATATTTTTACAGTGTGCATAATTACTGTAGTATATTTATACAATGTGCACAATTACTGTAGTACATTTATACAATGTGCACAATTACTGTAGTACATTTATACAATGTGCACAATTACTATAGTACATTTATACAGTGTGCACAATTACTGTAGTATATTTATACAATGTGCACAATTACTGTAATATATTTATACAGTGTGCACAATTACTGTAGTATATTTATACAATGTGCACAATTACTGTAGTATATTTATACAGTGTGCACAATTACTGTAGTATATTTATACAATGTGCACAATTACTGTAATATATTTATACAGTGTGCACAATTACTGTAGTATATTTATACAATGTGCACAAATACTGTAGTATATTTATACAGTGTGCACAATTACTGTAGTATATTTATACAGTGTGCACAATTACTGTAGTATATTTATACAGTGTGCATAATTACTGTAGTATATTTATACAGTGTGCACAATTACTGTAGTATATTTATACAGTGTGCACAATTACTGTAGTATATTTATACAGTGTGCACAATTACAGTAGTATATTTATACAGTGTGCACAATTACTGTAGTATATTTATACAATGTGCACAATTACTGTAGTATATTTATACAATGTGCACAATTACTGTAGTATATTTATACAATGTGCACAATTACTGTAGTATATTTATACAATGTGCACAATTACTGTAGTATATTTATACAATGTGAACAATTACTGTAGTATTTCTATACAATGGGCACATTTACTGTAGTATATTTATACAGTGTGCACAATTACTGTAGTATATTTATACAATGTGCACAATTACTGAAGTATATTTATACAGTGTGCACAATGACTGTAGTATATTTATACAATGTGCACAATTACTGTAGTATATTTATACAATGTGCACAATTACTGTAGTATATTTATACAATGTGAACAATTACTGTAGTATTTCTATACAATGGGCACATTTACTGTAGTATATTTATACAGTGTGCACAATTACTGTAGTATATTTATACAGTGTGCACAATGACTGTAGTATATTTATACAATGTGCACAATTACTGTAGTATATTTATACAATGTGCACAATTACTGTAGTATTTCTATACAATGGGCACATTTACTGTAGTATATTTATACAGTGTGCACAATTACTGCAGTATATTTATACAATGTGCACAATAACTGAAGTATATTTATACAGTGTGCACAATGACTGTAGTATATTTATACAATGTGCACAATTACTGTAGTATATTTATACAATGTGCATAATTACTGTAGTATATTTATAGTGTGCACAATTACTGTCGTATATTTATACAGTGTGCACAATTACTGTAGTATATTTATACAGTGTGCACAATTACTGTAGTATATTTATACAGTGTGCACAATTACTGTAGTATATTCATACAATGTGCACAATTACTGTAGTACATTTATACAATGTGCACAATTACTGTAGTATATTTATACAATGTGCACAATTACTGTAGTATATTTATACCGTGTGCACAATTACTGTAGTATATTTATACAATGTGCACAATTACTGTAGTATATTTATACAGTGTGCACAATTACTGTAGTATATTTATACACTGTGCACAATTACTGTAGTATATTTATACAGTGTTCACAATTACTGTAATATATTTATACAGTGTGCACAATTACTGTAGTATATTTATACAGTGTGCAGAATTACTGTAGTACATTTATACAATGTGCACAATTACTGTAGTACATTTATACAATGTGCACAATTACTGTCGTATATTTATACAATGTGCACAATTGCTGTAATATATTTATACAGTGTGCACAATTGCTGTAGTATATTTATACAGTGTGCACAATTACTGTAGTATATTTATACAGTGTGCACAATTACTGTAGTATATTTATACAATGTGCACAATTACTGTAGTATATTTATACAGTGTGCACAATTACTGTAGTATATTTATACAGTGTGCACAATTACTGTAGTACATTTATACAATGTGCACAATTACTGTCGTATATTTATACAATGTGCACAATTACTGTAATATATTTATACAGTGTGCACAATTACTGTAGTATATTTATACAATGTGCACAATTACTGTAGTATATTTATAGTGTGCACAATTATTGTAGTATATTTATACAATGTGCACAATTACTGTAGTATATTTATACAATGTGCACAATTACTGTAGTATATTTATACAATGTGCACAATTACTGTAGTATATTTATACAGTGTGCACAATTACTGTAGTATATTCATACAGTGTGCACAATGAATGTAGTATATTTATACAATGTGCACAATTACTGTAGTATATTTATACAATGTGCACAATTACTGTAGTATATTTATACAATGTACACAATTACTGTAGTATATTTATACAATGTGCACAATTACTGTAGTACATTTATACAATGTGCACAATTACTGTAGTATATTTATACAATGTGCACAATTACTGTAGTATATTTATACAATGTGCACAATTACTGTAGTATATTTATACAATGTGCACAATTACTGTAGTACATTTATACAATGTGCACAATTACTGTAGTATATTTATACAATGTGCACAATTACTGTAGTATATTTATACAATGTGCACAATTACTGTAGTATATTTAAACAGTGTGCACAATTACTGTAGTATATTTATACAATGTGCACAATGACTGAAGTATATTTATACAGTGTGCACAATGACTGTAGTATATTTATACAATGTGCACAATTACTGTAGTATATTTATACAATGTGCACAATTACTGTAGTATATTTATAGTGTGCACAATTACTGTAGTATATTTATACAGTGTGCACAATTACTGTAGTATATTTATACAGTGTGCACAATTACTGTAGTACATTTATACAATGTGCACAATTACTGTCGTATATTTATACAATGTGCACAATTACTGTAATATATTTATACAGTGTGCACAATTACTGTAGTATATTTATACAATGTGCACAATTACTGTAGTATATTTATACAGTGTGCACAATTACTGTAGTATATTTATACAGTGTGCACAATTACTGTAGTGTATTTATACAATGTGCACAATTACTGTAGTATATTTATAGTGTGCACAATTATTGTAGTATATTTATACAATGTGCACAATTACTGTAGTATATTTATACAATGTGCACAATTACTGTAGTATATTTATACAATGTGCACAATTACTGTAGTATATTTATACAGTGTGCACAATTACTGTACTACATTTATACAGTGTGCACAATTACTGTAGTACATTTATACAATGTGCACAATTACTGTAGTATATTTATACAATGTGCACAATTACTGTAGTATATTTATACAATGTGCACAATTACTGTAGTATATTTATACAAAGAGCACAATTACTGTAGTATATTTAAATAATGTGCACAAATACAGTAGTATATTTATACAATGTGCACAATTACTGTAGTATATTTATACAGTGTGCACAATTACTGTAGTATATTTATACAATGTGCACAATTACTGTAGTATATTTATACAGTGTTCACAATTACTGTAGTATATTTATACATTGTGCACAATTACTGTAGTATATTTATACAGTGTGCACAATAACTGTAGTATTTCTATACAATGGGCACATTTACTGTAGTATATTTATTCAGTGTGCAAAATTACTGTAGTATATTCATACAGTGTGCACAATGAATGTAGTATATTTATACAATGTGCACAATTACTGTAGTATATTTATACAATGTGCACAATTACTGTAGTATATTTATACAATGTACACAATTACTGTAGTATATTTATACAATGTGCACAATTACTGTAGTACATTTATACAATGTGCACAATTACTGTAGTATATTTATACAATGTGCACAATTACTGTAGTATATTTATACAATGTGCACAATTACTGTAGTATATTTATACAGTGTGCACAATTACTGTAGTATATTTATACAATGTGCACAATGACTGAAGTATATTTATACAGTGTGCACAATGACTGTAGTATATTTATACAATGTGCACAATTACTGTAGTATATTTATACAATGTGCACAATTACTGTAGTATATTTATAGTGTGCACAATTACTGTAGTATATTTATACAGTGTGCACAATTACTGTAGTATATTTATACAGTGTGCACAATTACTGTAGTACATTTATACAATGTGCACAATTACTGCCGTATATTTATACAATGTGCACAATTACTGTAATATATTTATACAGTGTGCACAATTACTGTAGTATATTTATACAATGTGCACAATTACTGTAGTATATTTATACAGTGTGCACAATTACTGTAGTATATTTATCCAGTGTGCACAATTACTGTAGTGTATTTATACAATGTGCACAATTACTGTAGTATATTTATACAACGTGCACAATTACTGTAGTTTATTTATACAGTGTGCACAATTACTGTAGTGTATTTATACAATGTGCACAATTACTGTAGTATATTTATACAGTGTGCACAATTACTTTAGTATATTCATACAGTGTGCACAATTACTGTAGTATATTTATACAATGTGCACAATTACTGTAGTATATTTATACAATGTGCACAATTACTGTAGTATATTTATACAGTGTGCACAATTACTGTAGTATATTTATAAAATGTGCACAATTACTGTAGTATATTTATACAATGTGCACAATTACTGTAGTATATTTTTACAGTGTGCATAATTACTGTAGTATATTTATACAATGTGCACAATTACTGTAGTATATTTATACAATGTGCACAATTACTGTAGTACATTTATACAATGTGCACAATTACTGTAATATATTTATACAGTGTGCACAATTGCTGTAGTATATTTATACAGTGTGCACAATTACTGTAGTATATTTATACACTGTGCACAATTACTGTAGTATATTTATACAATGTGCACAATTACTGTAGTATATTTATACAGTGTGCACAATTACTGTAGTATATTTATACAGTGTGCACAATTACTGTAGTGTATTTATACAATGTGCACAATTACTGTAGTATATTTATAGTGTGCACAATTATTGTAGTATATTTATACAATGTGCACAATTACTGTAGTTTATTTATACAGTGTGCACAATTACTGTAGTGTATTTATACAATGTGCACAATTACTGTAGTATATTTATAGTGTGCATAATTACTGTAGTACATTTATACAATGTGCACAATTACTGTAGTACATTTATACAATGTGCACAATTACTGTAGTACATTTATACAATGTGCACAATTACTGTAGTATAATTATACAATGAGCACAATTACTGTAGTATATTTATACAGTGTGCACAATTACTGTAATATATTTATACAATTTGCACAATTACTGTAGTATATTTATACAGTGTGCACAATTACTGTAGTATATTTATACAATGTGCTCAATAACTGTAGTATATTATTACAATGTGCACAATTACTGTACTATATTTATACAATGTGCACAATTACTGTAGTATATTTATACAGTGTGCACAATTACTGTAGTATATTTATACAATGTGCACATTTATTGTAGTATATTTATACAGTGTGCACAATTACTGTAGTATATTTATACAATGTGCACAAATTCTGTAGTATATTTATACAATGTGCACAATTACTGTAGTATATTTATACAGTGAGCACAATTACTTTAGTATATTCATACAGTGTGCACAATGACTGTAGTATATTTATACAATGTGCACAATTACTGTAGTATATTTATACAATGTGCACAATTACTGTAGTATATTTATAAAATGTGCACATTTATTGTAGTATATTTATACAGTGTGCACAATTACTGTAGTATATGTATACAATGTGCACAATTACTATAGTATATTCATACAGTGTGCACAATGACTGTAGTATATTTATACAATGTGCACAATTACTGTAGTATATTTATACAATGTGAACAATTACTGTAGTATTTCTATACAATGGGCACATTTACTGTAGTACATTTATACAGTGTGCACAATTACTGTAGTATATTTATACAATGTGCACAATTACTGAAGTATATTTATACAGTGTGCACAATTACTGTAGTATATTTATAAAATGTGCACGATTACTGTAGTACATTTATACAATGTGCACAATTACTGTAGTATATTTATACAATGTGCACAATTATTGTAGTATATTTATACAATGAGCACAATTACTGTAGTATATTTTTACAATGTGCACAATTACTGTAGTATATTTATATAGTGTACACAATTACTGTAGTATATTTATACAATGAGCGCAATTACTGTAGTATATTTATACAATGTGTACAATTACTGTAGTATATTTATAGTGTGCACAATTACTGTAGTATATTTATACAGTGTGCACAATTACTGTAGTATATTTATACAGTGTGCACAATTACTGTAGTATATTTATACAGTGTGCACAATTACTGTAGTATATTCATACAATGTGCACAATTACTGTAGTACATTTATACAATGTGCACAATTACTGTAGTATATTTATACAGTGTGCACAATTACTGTAGTATATTTATACAGTGTGTACAATTACTGTAGTATATTCATACAATGTGCACAATTACTGTAGTACATTTATACAATGTGCACAATTACTGTAGTATATTTATACAATGTGCACAATTACTGTAGTATATTTATACAATGTGCACAATTACTGTAGTATATTTATACAATGTGCACAATTACTGTAGTATACTTATACAATTTGCACAATTACTGTAGTATATTTATACAATGTGCACAATTATTGTAGTATATTTTCACAATGTGCACAATTACTGTAGTATATTTATACAATGTGCACAATTACTGTAGTATATTTATACAATGAGCACAATTACTGTAGTATATTTATATAATGTGCACAATTACTGTAGTATATTTATACAATGTGCACAATTACTGTAGTATATTTATACAATGTGCACAATTACTGTAGTATATTTATATAATGTGCACAATTACTGTAGTATATTTATACAATGAGCACAATTACTGAAGTATATTTATATAATGTGCACAAATACTGTAGTATATTTATACAATGTGCACAATTACTGTAGTATATTTATACAATGTGCACAATTACTGTAGTATATTTATACAGTGTTCACAATTACTGTAGTATATTTATACATTGTGCACAATTACTGTAGTATATTTATACAGTGTGCACAATTACTGTAGTATATTTATACAGTGTGCACAATTACTGTAGTATTTCTATACAATGGGCACATTTACTGTAGTATATTTATACAGTGTGCAAAATTACTGTAGTATATTTATACAGTGTGCACAATTACTGTAGTATATTTGTATAATGTGCACAAATACTGTAGTATATTTATACAATGTGCACAATTACTGTAGTATATTTATACAATGTGCACAATTACTGCAGTATATTTATACAATGTACACAATTACTGCAGTATATTTATACAATGTGCACAATTACTGTAGTACATTTATACAATGTGCACAATTACTGTAGTATATTTATACAATGTGCACAATTACTGTAGTATATTTATACAGTGTGCACAATTACTGTAGTATATTTATACAGTGTGCACAATTACTGTAGTATATTAATACAATGTGCACAATTACTGTAGTATATTTATACAATGTGCACAATTACTGTAGTATATTTATAAAATGTGCACATTTACTGTAGTATATTTATACAATGTGCACAATTACTGTAGTATATTTATAAAATGTGCACAATTACTGTAGTATATTTATACAGTGTGCACAATTACTGTAGTGTATTTATACAGTGTGCACAATTACTGTAGTATATTTATACAATGTGCACAATTACTGTAGTATATTTATACATTGTGCACAATTACTGTAGTATATTTATACAATGTGAACAATTACTGTAGTATTTCTATACAATGGGCACATTTACTGTAGTATATTTATACAGTGTGCACAATTACTGTAGTATATTTATACAATGTGCACAATTACTTAAGTATATTTATACAGTGTGCACAATGACTGTAGTATATTTATACAATGTGCACAATTACTGTAGTATATTTATACAATGTGCACAATTACTGTAGTATATTTATACAATGTGCACAATTACTGTAGTATATTTTTACAGTGTGCATAATTACTGTAGTATATTTATACAATGTGCACAATTACTGTAGTATATTTATACAATGTGCACAATTACTGTAGTACATTTATACAATGTGCACAATTACTATAGTACATTTATACAGTGTGCACAATTACTGTAGTATATTTATACAATGTGCACAATTACTGTAATATATTTATACAGTGTGCACAATTACTGTAGTATATTTATACAGTGTGCACAAATACTGTAGTATATTTATACAGTGTGCACAATTACTGTAGTATATTTATACAGTGTGCACAATTACTGTAGTATATTTATACAGTGTGCATAATTACTGTAGTATATTTATACAGTGTGCACAATTACTGTAGTATATTTATACAGTGTGCACAATTACTGTAGTATATTTATACAGTGTGCACAATTGCTGTAGTATATTTATACAGTGTGCACAATTACAGTAGTATATTTATACAGTGTGCACAATTACTGTAGTATATTTATACAATGTGCACAATTACTGTAGTATATTTATACAATGTGCACAATTACTGTAGTATATTTATACAATGTGAACAATTACTGTAGTATTTCTATACAATGGACACATTTACTGTAGTATATTTATACAGTGTGCACAATTACTGTAGTATATTTATACAATGTGCACAATTACTGAAGTATATTTATACAGTGTGCACAATGACTGTAGTATATTTATACAATGTGCACAATTACTGTAGTATATTTATACAATGTGCACGATTACTGTAGTACATTTATACAATGTGCACAATTACTGTAGTATTTCTATACAATGGGCACATTTACTGTAGTATATTTATACAGTGTGCACAATTACTGCAGTATATTTATACAATGTGCACAATTACTGAAGTATATTTATACAGTGTGCACAATGACTGTAGTATATTTATACAATGTGCACAATTACTGTAGTATATTTATACAATGTGCATAATTACTGTAGTATATTTATAGTGTGCACAATTACTGTAGTATATTTATACAGTGTGCACAATTACTGTAGTATATTTATACAGTGTGCACAATTACTGTAGTATATTCATACAATGTGCACAATTACTGTAGTACATTTATACAATGTGCACAATTACTGTAGTATATTTATACAATGTGCACAATTACTGTAGTATATTTATACCGTGTGCACAATTACTGTAGTATATTTTTACAATGTGCACAATTACTGTAGTATATTTATACAGTGTGCACAATTACTGTAGTATATTTATACACTGTGCACAATTACTGTAGTATATTTATACAGTGTTCACAATTACTGTAATATATTTATACAGTGTGCACAATTACTGTAGTATATTTATACAGTGTGCACAATTACTGTAGTATATTTATACAGTGTGCACAATTACTGTAGTATATTTATACAATGTGCACAATTACTGTAGTATATTTATACAATGTGCACAATTACTGTTGTATATTTATACAATGTGCACAATTACTGTAGTATATTTATACAATGTGCACAATTACTGTAGTATATTTATACAATGTGCACAATTACTATAGTATATTTATACGATGTGCACAATTACTGTAGTATATTTATACAATGTGCACAATTACTGTAGTATATTTATACAATGTGCACAATTACTGTAGTATATTTATACAATGTGCACAATTACTGTAGTACATTTATACAAAGTGCACAATTACTGTAGTATATTTTTACAATGTGCACAATTACTGTAGTATATTTATACAATGAGCACAATTACTGTAGTATATTTTTACAGTGTGCATAATTACTGTAGTATATTTATACAATGTGCACAATTACTGTAGTATATTTATACAGTGTGCACAATTACTGTAGTATATTTATACAGTGTGCACAATTACTGTAGTATATTTATACAGTGTGCACAATTACTGTAGTATATTTATACAATGTGCACAATTACTGTAGTATATTTATACAGTGTGCACAATTACTGTAGTACATTTATACAGTGTGCACAATTACTGTAGTATATTTATACAATGTGCACAATTACTGTAGTATATTTATACAATGTGCACAATTACTGTAGTATATTTATACAATGTGCTCAATAACTGTAGTATATTAATACAATGTGCACAATTACTGTACTATATTTATACAATGTGCACAATTACTGTAGTATATTTATACAATGTGCACAATTACTGTAGTATATTTATACAGTGTGCACAATTACTTTAGTATATTCATACAGTGTGCACAATTACTGTAGTATATTTATACAATGTGCACAATTACTGTAGTATATTTATACAATGTGCACAATTACTGTAATATATTTATACAGTGTGCACAATTACTGTAGTATATTTATACAATGTGCACAATTACTGTAGTATATTTATACAGTGTGTACAATTACTTTAGTATATTCATACAGTGTGCACAATTACTGTAGTATATTTATACAATGTGCACAATTACTGTAGTATATTTATACAATGTGCACAATTACTGTAGTATATTTATACAGTGTGCACAATTACTGTAGTATATTTATACAATGTGCACAATTACTGTAGTATATTTATACAATGTGCACAATTACTGTAGTATATTTATACAATGTGCACAATTACTGTAGTATATTTTTACAGTGTGCATAATTACTGTAGTATATTTATACAATGTGCACAATTACTGTAGTATATTTATACAGTGTGTACAATTACTTTAGTATATTCATACAGTGTGCACAATTACTGTAGTATATTTATACAATGTGCACAATTACTGTAGTATATTTATACAATGTGCACAATTACTGTAGTATATTTATACAGTGTGCACAATTACTGTAGTATATTTATACAATGTGCACAATTACTGTAGTATATTTATACAATGTGCACAATTACTGTAGTATATTTATACAATGTGCACAATTACTGTAGTATATTTTTACAGTGTGCATAATTACTGTAGTATATTTATACAATGTGCACAATTACTGTAGTATATTTATACAATGTGCACAATTACTGTAGTATATTTATACAGTGTGCACAATTACTGTAGTACATTTATACAATGTGCACAATTACTGTAATATATTTATACAGTGTGCACAATTGCTGTAGTATATTTATACAGTGTGCACAATTACTGTAGTATATTTATACAGTGTGCACAATTACTGTAGTATATTTATACAATGTGCACAATTACTGTAGTATATTTATACAGTGTGCACAATTACTGTAGTATATTTATACAGTGTGTACAATTACTGTAGTATATTTATACAGTGTGCACAATTACTGTAGTGTATTTATACAATGTGCACAATTACTGTAGTATATTTATAGTGTGCACACTTATTGTAGTATATTTATACAACGTGCACAATTACTCTAGTATATTTATACAATGTGCACAATTACTGTAGTTTATTTATACAGTGTGCACAATTACTGTAGTGTATTTATACAATGTGCACAATTACTGTAGTATATTTATAGTGTGCATAATTACTGTAGTACATTTATACAATGTGCACAATTACTGTAGTACATTTATACAATGTGCACAATTACTGTAGTACATTTATACAATGTGCACAATTACTGTAGTATAATTATACAATGAGCACAATTACTGTAGTATATTTATACAGTGTGCACAATTACTGTAATATATTTATACAATGTGCACAATTACTGTAGTATATTCATACAGTGTGCACAATTACTGTAGTATATTTATACAATGTGCACAATTACTGTAGTATATTTATACAATGTGCACAATTACTGTAGTATATTTATAAAATGTGCACATTTATTGTAGTATATTTATACAGTGTGCACAATTACTGTAGTATATTTATACAATGTGAACAATTACTGTAGTATTTCTATACAATGGGCACATTTACTGTAGTATATTTATACAGTGTGCACAATTACTTTAGTATATTTATACAATGTGCACAATTACTGAAGTATATTTATACAGTGTGCACAATGACTGTAGTATATTTATACAATGTGCACAATTACTGTAGTATATTTATACAATGTGCACGATTACTGTAGTACATTTATAAGATGTGCACAATTACTGTATTATATTTATACAATGTGCACAATTATTGTAGTATATTTATACAATGAGCACAATTACTGTAGTATATTTTTACAATGTGCACAATTACTGTAGTATATTTATACAGTGTACACAATTATTGTAGTATATTTATACAATGAGCGCAATTACTGTAGTATATTTATACAATGTGCACAATTACTGTAGTATATTTATAGTGTGCACAATAAATGTAGTATATTTATACAGTGTGCACAATTACTGTAGTATATTTATACAGTGTGCACAATTACTGTAGTATATTTATACAGTGTGCACAATTACTGTAGTATATTCATACAATGTGCACAATTACTGTAGTACATTTATACAATGTGCACAATTACTGTAGTATATTTATACAATGTTCACAATTACTGTAGTATATTTATACAATGTGCACAATTACTGTAGTATATTTATACAATGTGCACAATTACTGTAGTATATTTATACAATGTGCACAATTACTGTTGTATATTTATACAATGTGCACAATTACTGTAGTATATTTATACAATGTGCACAATTACTGTAGTATATTTATACAATGTGCACAATTACTATAGTATATTTATACGATGTGCACAATTACTGTAGTATATTTATACAATGTGCACAATTACTGTAGTATATTTATACAATGTGCACAATTACTGTAGTATATTTATACAATGTGCACAATTACTGTAGTACATTTATACAAAGTGCACAATTACTGTAGTATATTTTTACAATGTGCACAATAACTGTAGTATATTTATACAATGAGCACAATTACTGTAGTATATTTTTACAGTGTGCATAATTACTGTAGTATATTTATACAATGTGCACAATTACTGTAGTATATTTATACAGTGTGCACAATTACTGTAGTATATTTATACAGTGTGCACAATTACTGTAGTATATTTATACAGTGTGCACAATTACTGTAGTATATTTATACAATGTGCACAATTACTGTAGTATATTTATACAGTGTGCACAATTACTGTAGTACATTTATACAGTGTGCACAATTACTGTAGTATATTTATACAATGTGCACAATTACTGTAGTATATTTATACAATGTGCACAATTACTGTAGTATATTTATACAATGTGCTCAATAACTGTAGTATATTAATACAATGTGCACAATTACTGTACTATATTTATACAATGTGCACAATTACTGTAGTATATTTATACAATGTGCACAATTACTGTAGTATATTTATACAGTGTGCACAATTACTTTAGTATATTCATACAGTGTGCACAATTACTGTAGTATATTTATACAATGTGCACAATTACTGTAGTATATTTATACAATGTGCACAATTACTGTAATATATTTATACAGTGTGCACAATTACTGTAGTATATTTATACAATGTGCACAATTACTGTAGTATATTTATACAGTGTGTACAATTACTTTAGTATATTCATACAGTGTGCACAATTACTGTAGTATATTTATACAATGTGCACAATTACTGTAGTATATTTATACAATGTGCACAATTACTGTAGTATATTTATACAGTGTGCACAATTACTGTAGTATATTTATACAATGTGCACAATTACTGTAGTATATTTATACAATGTGCACAATTACTGTAGTATATTTATACAATGTGCACAATTACTGTAGTATATTTTTACAGTGTGCATAATTACTGTAGTATATTTATACAATGTGCACAATTACTGTAGTATATTTATACAATGTGCACAATTACTGTAGTATATTTATATAATGTGCACAATTACTGTAGTATATTTATACAGTGTGCACAATTACTGTAGTACATTTATACAATGTGCACAATTACTGTAATATATTTATACAGTGTGCACAATTGCTGTAGTATATTTATACAGTGTGCACAATTACTGTAGTATATTTATACAGTGTGCACAATTACTGTAGTATATTTATACAATGTGCACAATTACTGTAGTATATTTATACAGTGTGCACAATTACTGTAGTATATTTATACAGTGTGTACAATTACTGTAGTATATTTATACAGTGTGCACAATTACTGTAGTGTATTTATACAATGTGCACAATTACTGTAGTATATTTATAGTGTGCACACTTATTGTAGTATATTTATACAATGTGCACAATTACTCTAGTATATTTATACAATGTGCACAATTACTGTAGTTTATTTATACAGTGTGCACAATTACTGTAGTGTATTTATACAATGTGCACAATTACTGTAGTATATTTATAGTGTGCATAATTACTGTAGTACATTTATACAATGTGCACAATTACTGTAGTACATTTATACAATGTGCACAATTACTGTAGTACATTTATACAATGTGCACAATTACTGTAGTATAATTATACAATGAGCACAATTACTGTAGTATATTTATACAGTGTGCACAATTACTGTAATATATTTATACAATGTGCACAATTACTGTAGTATATTCATACAGTGTGCACAATTACTGTAGTATATTTATACAATGTGCACAATTACTGTAGTATATTTATACAATGTGCACAATTACTGTAGTATATTTATAAAATGTGCACATTTATTGTAGTATATTTATACAGTGTGCACAATTACTGTAGTATATTTATACAATGTGAACAATAACTGTAGTATTTCTATACAATGGGCACATTTACTGTAGTATATTTATACAGTGTGCACAATTACTTTAGTATATTTATACAATGTGCACAATTACTGAAGTATATTTATACAGTGTGCACAATGACTGTAGTATATTTATACAATGTGCACAATTACTGTAGTATATTTATACAATGTGCACGATTACTGTAGTACATTTATAAGATGTGCACAATTACTGTATTATATTTATACAATGTGCACAATTATTGTAGTATATTTATACAATGAGCACAATTACTGTAGTATATTTTTACAATGTGCACAATTACTGTAGTATATTTATACAGTGTACACAATTATTGTAGTATATTTATACAATGAGCGCAATTACTGTAGTATATTTATACAATGTGCACAATTACTGTAGTATATTTATAGTGTGCACAATAAATGTAGTATATTTATACAGTGTGCACAATTACTGTAGTATATTTATACAGTGTGCACAATTACTGTAGTATATTTATACAGTGTGCACAATTACTGTAGTATATTCATACAATGTGCACAATTACTGTAGTACATTTATACAATGTGCACAATTACTGTAGTATATTTATACAATGTTCACAATTACTGTAGTATATTTATACAATGTGCACAATTATTGTAGTATATTTTCACAATGTGCACAATTACTGTAGTATATTTATACAATGTGCACAATTACTGTAGTATATTTATACAATGAGCACAATTACTGTAGTATATTTATATAATGTGCACAATTACTGTAGTATATTTATACAATGTGCACAATTACTGTAGTATATTTATACAATGTGCACAATTACTGTAGTATATTTATATAATGTGCACAATTACTGTAGTATATTTATAAAATGAGCACAATTACTGTAGTATATTTATATAATGTGCACAAATACTGTGGTATATTTATACAATGTGCACAATTACTGTAGTACATTTATACAATGTGCACAATTACTGTAGTATATTTATACAGTGTGCACAATTACTGTAGTATATTTATACAATGTGCACAATTACTGTAGTATATTTATACAATGTGCACAATTACTGTAGTATATTTTTACAGTGTGCACAATTACTGTAGTATATTTATACAATGTGCACAATTACTGTAGTATATTTATACAATGTGCACAATTACTGTAGTATATTTATACAATGTGCACAATTACTGTAGTATATTTATACAGTGTGCACAATTACTGTAGTATATTTATACAATGTGCACAATTACTGTAGTATATTTATACAATGTGCACAATTACTGTAGTATATTTATACAGTGTGCACAATTACTGTAGTGTATTTATACAGTGTGAACAATTACTGTAGTATATTTATACAATGTGCACAATTACTGTAGTATATTTATACAGTGTGCACAATTACTGTAGTATATTTATACAATGTGAACAATTACTGTAGTATTTCTATACAATGGGCACATTTACTGTAGTATATTTATACAGTGTGCACAATTACTGTAGTATATTTATACAATGTGCACAATTACTGAAGTATATTTATACAGTGTGCACAATGACTGTAGTATATTTATACAATGTGCACAATTACTGTAGTATATTTTTACAGTGTGCATAATTACTGTAGTATATTTATACAATGTGCACAATTACTGTAGTATATTTATACAATGTGCACAATTACTGTAGTACATTTATACAATGTGCACAATTACTATAGTACATTTATACAGTGTACACAATTACTGTAGTATATTTATACAGTGTGCACAATTACTGTAGTATATTTATACAGTGTGCACAATTACTGTAGTATATTTATACAGTGTGCACATTTACTGTAATATATTTATACAGTGTGCACAATTACTGTAGTATATTTATACAGTGTGCACAATTACTGTAGTATATTTATACAGTGTGCACAATTACTGTAGTATATTTATACTGTGTGCACAATTACTGTAGTATATTTATACAGTGTGCACAATTACTGTAGTATATTTATACAGGGTGCACAATTACTGTAGTATATTTATACAGTGTGCACAATTACTGTAGTATATTTATACAGTGTGCACAATTACTGTAGTATATTTATACAATGTGCACAATTACTGTAATATATTTATACAATGTGCACAATTACTGTAGTATATTCATACAATGTGCACAATTACTGTAGTATATTTATACAATGTGAACAATTACTGTAGTATTTCTATACAATGGGCACATTTACTGTAGTATATTTATACAGTGTGCACAATTACTGCAGTATATTTATACAATGTGCACAATTACTGAAGTATATTTATACAGTGTGCACAATGACTGTAGTATATTTATACAATGTGCACAATTACTGTAGTATATTTATACAATGTGCACAATTACTGTAGTACATTTATACAATGTGCACAATTACTGAAGTATATTTATACAGTGTGCACAATGACTGTAGTATATTTATACAATGTGCACAATTACTGTAGTATATTCATACAATGTGCACAATTACTGTAGTACATTTATACAATGTGCACAATTACTGTAGTACATTTACACAATGTGCACAATTACTGTAGTATATTTATACAGTGTGCACAATTACTGTAGTGTATTTATACAGTGTGCACAATTACTGTAGTATATTTATACAATGTGCACAATTACTGTAGTATATTTATACAGTGTGCACAATTACTGTAGTATATTTATACAATGTGAACAATTACTGTAGTATTTCTATACAATGGGCACATTTACTGTAATATATTTATACAGTGTGCACAATTACTGTAGTATATTTATACAATGTGCACAATTACTGTAGTATATTTATACAGTGTGCACAATTACTGTAGTATATTTATACAGTGTGCATAATTACTGTAGTATATTTATACAGTGTGCACAATTACTGTAGTATATTTATACAGTGTGCACAATTACTGTAGTATATTTATACAGTGTGCACAATTGCTGTAGTATATTTATACAGTGTGCACAATTACAGTAGTATATTTATACAGTGTGCACAATTACTGTAGTATATTTATACAATGTGCACAATTACTGTAGTATATTTATACAATGTGCACAATTACTGTAGTATATTTATACAATGTGAACAATTACTGTAGTATTTCTATACAATGGACACATTTACTGTAGTATATTTATACAGTGTGCACAATTACTGTAGTATATTTATACAATGTGCACAATTACTGAAGTATATTTATACAGTGTGCACAATGACTGTAGTATATTTATACAATGTGCACAATTACTGTAGTATATTTATACAATGTGCACGATTACTGTAGTACATTTATACAATGTGCACAATTACTGTAGTATTTCTATACAATGGGCACATTTACTGTAGTATATTTATACAGTGTGCACAATTACTGCAGTATATTTATACAATGTGCACAATTACTGAAGTATATTTATACAGTGTGCACAATGACTGTAGTATATTTATACAATGTGCACAATTACTGTAGTATATTTATACAATGTGCATAATTACTGTAGTATATTTATAGTGTGCACAATTACTGTAGTATATTTATACAGTGTGCACAATTACTGTAGTATATTTATACAGTGTGCACAATTACTGTAGTATATTCATACAATGTGCACAATTACTGTAGTACATTTATACAATGTGCACAATTACTGTAGTATATTTATACAATGTGCACAATTACTGTAGTATATTTATACCGTGTGCACAATTACTGTAGTATATTTTTACAATGTGCACAATTACTGTAGTATATTTATACAGTGTGCACAATTACTGTAGTATATTTATACACTGTGCACAATTACTGTAGTATATTTATACAGTGTTCACAATTACTGTAATATATTTATACAGTGTGCACAATTACTGTAGTATATTTATACAGTGTGCACAATTACTGTAGTATATTTATACAGTGTGCACAATTACTGTAGTATATTTATACAATGTGCACAATTACTGTAGTATATTTATACAATGTGCACAATTACTGTTGTATATTTATACAATGTGCACAATTACTGTAGTATATTTATACAATGTGCACAATTACTGTAGTATATTTATACAATGTGCACAATTACTATAGTATATTTATACGATGTGCACAATTACTGTAGTATATTTATACAATGTGCACAATTACTGTAGTATATTTATACAATGTGCACAATTACTGTAGTATATTTATACAATGTGCACAATTACTGTAGTACATTTATACAAAGTGCACAATTACTGTAGTATATTTTTACAATGTGCACAATTACTGTAGTATATTTATACAATGAGCACAATTACTGTAGTATATTTTTACAGTGTGCATAATTACTGTAGTATATTTATACAATGTGCACAATTACTGTAGTATATTTATACAGTGTGCACAATTACTGTAGTATATTTATACAGTGTGCACAATTACTGTAGTATATTTATACAGTGTGCACAATTACTGTAGTATATTTATACAATGTGCACAATTACTGTAGTATATTTATACAGTGTGCACAATTACTGTAGTACATTTATACAGTGTGCACAATTACTGTAGTATATTTATACAATGTGCACAATTACTGTAGTATATTTATACAATGTGCACAATTACTGTAGTATATTTATACAATGTGCTCAATAACTGTAGTATATTAATACAATGTGCACAATTACTGTACTATATTTATACAATGTGCACAATTACTGTAGTATATTTATACAATGTGCACAATTACTGTAGTATATTTATACAGTGTGCACAATTACTTTAGTATATTCATACAGTGTGCACAATTACTGTAGTATATTTATACAATGTGCACAATTACTGTAGTATATTTATACAATGTGCACAATTACTGTAATATATTTATACAGTGTGCACAATTACTGTAGTATATTTATACAATGTGCACAATTACTGTAGTATATTTATACAGTGTGTACAATTACTTTAGTATATTCATACAGTGTGCACAATTACTGTAGTATATTTATACAATGTGCACAATTACTGTAGTATATTTATACAATGTGCACAATTACTGTAGTATATTTATACAGTGTGCACAATTACTGTAGTATATTTATACAATGTGCACAATTACTGTAGTATATTTATACAATGTGCACAATTACTGTAGTATATTTATACAATGTGCACAATTACTGTAGTATATTTTTACAGTGTGCATAATTACTGTAGTATATTTATACAATGTGCACAATTACTGTAGTATATTTATACAATGTGCACAATTACTGTAGTATATTTATATAATGTGCACAATTACTGTAGTATATTTATACAGTGTGCACAATTACTGTAGTACATTTATACAATGTGCACAATTACTGTAATATATTTATACAGTGTGCACAATTGCTGTAGTATATTTATACAGTGTGCACAATTACTGTAGTATATTTATACAGTGTGCACAATTACTGTAGTATATTTATACAATGTGCACAATTACTGTAGTATATTTATACAGTGTGCACAATTACTGTAGTATATTTATACAGTGTGTACAATTACTGTAGTATATTTATACAGTGTGCACAATTACTGTAGTGTATTTATACAATGTGCACAATTACTGTAGTATATTTATAGTGTGCACACTTATTGTAGTATATTTATACAATGTGCACAATTACTCTAGTATATTTATACAATGTGCACAATTACTGTAGTTTATTTATACAGTGTGCACAATTACTGTAGTGTATTTATACAATGTGCACAATTACTGTAGTATATTTATACAGTGTGCACAATTACTGTAGTATATTTATACAGTGTGTACAATTACTGTAGTATATTTATACAGTGTGCACAATTACTGTAGTATATTTATACAATGTGCACAATTACTGTAGTATATTTATACAGTGTGCACAATTACTGTAGTACATTTATACAGTGTGCACAATTACTGTAGTATATTTATACAATGTGCACAATTACTGTAGTATATTTATACAATGTGCACAATTACTGTAGTATATTTATACAATGTGCTCAATAACTGTAGTATATTAATACAATGTGCACAATTACTGTACTATATTTATACAATGTGCACAATTACTGTAGTATATTTATACAATGTGCACAATTACTGTAGTATATTTATACAGTGTGCACAATTACTTTAGTATATTCATACAGTGTGCACAATTACTGTAGTATATTTATACAATGTGCACAATTACTGTAGTATATTTATACAATGTGCACAATTACTGTAATATATTTATACAGTGTGCACAATTACTGTAGTATATTTATACAATGTGCACAATTACTGTAGTATATTTATACAGTGTGTACAATTACTTTAGTATATTCATACAGTGTGCACAATTACTGTAGTATATTTATACAATGTGCACAATTACTGTAGTATATTTATACAATGTGCACAATTACTGTAGTATATTTATACAGTGTGCACAATTACTGTAGTATATTTATACAATGTGCACAATTACTGTAGTATATTTATACAATGTGCACAATTACTGTAGTATATTTATACAATGTGCACAATTACTGTAGTATATTTTTACAGTGTGCATAATTACTGTAGTATATTTATACAATGTGCACAATTACTGTAGTATATTTATACAATGTGCACAATTACTGTAGTATATTTATATAATGTGCACAATTACTGTAGTATATTTATACAGTGTGCACAATTACTGTAGTACATTTATACAATGTGCACAATTACTGTAATATATTTATACAGTGTGCACAATTGCTGTAGTATATTTATACAGTGTGCACAATTACTGTAGTATATTTATACAGTGTGCACAATTACTGTAGTATATTTATACAATGTGCACAATTACTGTAGTATATTTATACAGTGTGCACAATTACTGTAGTATATTTATACAGTGTGTACAATTACTGTAGTATATTTATACAGTGTGCACAATTACTGTAGTGTATTTATACAATGTGCACAATTACTGTAGTATATTTATAGTGTGCACACTTATTGTAGTATATTTATACAACGTGCACAATTACTCTAGTATATTTATACAATGTGCACAATTACTGTAGTTTATTTATACAGTGTGCACAATTACTGTAGTGTATTTATACAATGTGCACAATTACTGTAGTATATTTATAGTGTGCATAATTACTGTAGTACATTTATACAATGTGCACAATTACTGTAGTACATTTATACAATGTGCACAATTACTGTAGTACATTTATACAATGTGCACAATTACTGTAGTATAATTATACAATGAGCACAATAACTGTAGTATATTTATACAGTGTGCACAATTACTGTAATATATTTATACAATGTGCACAATTACTGTAGTATATTCATACAGTGTGCACAATTACTGTAGTATATTTATACAATGTGCACAATTACTGTAGTATATTTATACAATGTGCACAATTACTGTAGTATATTTATAAAATGTGCACATTTATTGTAGTATATTTATACAGTGTGCACAATTACTGTAGTATATTTATACAATGTGAACAATTACTGTAGTATTTCTATACAATGGGCACATTTACTGTAGTATATTTATACAGTGTGCACAATTACTTTAGTATATTTATACAATGTGCACAATTACTGAAGTATATTTATACAGTGTGCACAATGACTGTAGTATATTTATACAATGTGCACAATTACTGTAGTATATTTATACAATGTGCACGATTACTGTAGTACATTTATAAGATGTGCACAATTACTGTATTATATTTATACAATGTGCACAATTATTGTAGTATATTTATACAATGAGCACAATTACTGTAGTATATTTTTACAATGTGCACAATTACTGTAGTATATTTATACAGTGTACACAATTATTGTAGTATATTTATACAATGAGCGCAATTACTGTAGTATATTTATACAATGTGCACAATTACTGTAGTATATTTATAGTGTGCACAATAAATGTAGTATATTTATACAGTGTGCACAATTACTGTAGTATATTTATACAGTGTGCACAATTACTGTAGTATATTTATACAGTGTGCACAATTACTGTAGTATATTCATACAATGTGCACAATTACTGTAGTACATTTATACAATGTGCACAATTACTGTAGTATATTTATACAATGTTCACAATTACTGTAGTATATTTATACAATGTGCACAATTACTGTAGTATATTTATACAATGTGCACAATTACTGTAGTATATTTATACAATGTGCACAATTACTGTTGTATATTTATACAATGTGCACAATTACTGTAGTATATTTATACAATGTGCACAATTACTGTAGTATATTTATACAATGTGCACAATTACTATAGTATATTTATACGATGTGCACAATTACTGTAGTATATTTATACAATGTGCACAATTACTGTAGTATATTTATACAATGTGCACAATTACTGTAGTATATTTATACAATGTGCACAATTACTGTAGTACATTTATACAAAGTGCACAATTACTGTAGTATATTTTTACAATGTGCACAATAACTGTAGTATATTTATACAATGAGCACAATTACTGTAGTATATTTTTACAGTGTGCATAATTACTGTAGTATATTTATACAATGTGCACAATTTACTGTAGTATATTTATACAGTGTGCACAATTACTGTAGTATATTTATACAGTGTGCACAATTACTGTAGTATATTTATACAGTGTGCACAATTACTGTAGTATATTTATACAATGTGCACAATTACTGTAGTATATTTATACAGTGTGCACAATTACTGTAGTACATTTATACAGTGTGCACAATTACTGTAGTATATTTATACAATGTGCACAATTACTGTAGTATATTTATACAATGTGCACAATTACTGTAGTATATTTATACAATGTGCTCAATAACTGTAGTATATTAATACAATGTGCACAATTACTGTACTATATTTATACAATGTGCACAATTACTGTAGTATATTTATACAATGTGCACAATTACTGTAGTATATTTATACAGTGTGCACAATTACTTTAGTATATTCATACAGTGTGCACAATTACTGTAGTATATTTATACAATGTGCACAATTACTGTAGTATATTTATACAATGTGCACAATTACTGTAATATATTTATACAGTGTGCACAATTACTGTAGTATATTTATACAATGTGCACAATTACTGTAGTATATTTATACAGTGTGTACAATTACTTTAGTATATTCATACAGTGTGCACAATTACTGTAGTATATTTATACAATGTGCACAATTACTGTAGTATATTTATACAATGTGCACAATTACTGTAGTATATTTATACAGTGTGCACAATTACTGTAGTATATTTATACAATGTGCACAATTACTGTAGTATATTTATACAATGTGCACAATTACTGTAGTATATTTATACAATGTGCACAATTACTGTAGTATATTTTTACAGTGTGCATAATTACTGTAGTATATTTATACAATGTGCACAATTACTGTAGTATATTTATACAATGTGCACAATTACTGTAGTATATTTATATAATGTGCACAATTACTGTAGTATATTTATACAGTGTGCACAATTACTGTAGTACATTTATACAATGTGCACAATTACTGTAATATATTTATACAGTGTGCACAATTGCTGTAGTATATTTATACAGTGTGCACAATTACTGTAGTATATTTATACAGTGTGCACAATTACTGTAGTATATTTATACAATGTGCACAATTACTGTAGTATATTTATACAGTGTGCACAATTACTGTAGTATATTTATACAGTGTGTACAATTACTGTAGTATATTTATACAGTGTGCACAATTACTGTAGTGTATTTATACAATGTGCACAATTACTGTAGTATATTTATAGTGTGCACACTTATTGTAGTATATTTATACAATGTGCACAATTACTCTAGTATATTTATACAATGTGCACAATTACTGTAGTTTATTTATACAGTGTGCACAATTACTGTAGTGTATTTATACAATGTGCACAATTACTGTAGTATATTTATAGTGTGCATAATTACTGTAGTACATTTATACAATGTGCACAATTACTGTAGTACATTTATACAATGTGCACAATTACTGTAGTACATTTATACAATGTGCACAATTACTGTAGTATAATTATACAATGAGCACAATTACTGTAGTATATTTATACAGTGTGCACAATTACTGTAATATATTTATACAATGTGCACAATTACTGTAGTATATTCATACAGTGTGCACAATTACTGTAGTATATTTATACAATGTGCACAATTACTGTAGTATATTTATACAATGTGCACAATTACTGTAGTATATTTATAAAATGTGCACATTTATTGTAGTATATTTATACAGTGTGCACAATTACTGTAGTATATTTATACAATGTGAACAATTACTGTAGTATTTCTATACAATGGGCACATTTACTGTAGTATATTTATACAGTGTGCACAATTACTTTAGTATATTTATACAATGTGCACAATTACTGAAGTATATTTATACAGTGTGCACAATGACTGTAGTATATTTATACAATGTGCACAATTACTGTAGTATATTTATACAATGTGCACGATTACTGTAGTACATTTATAAGATGTGCACAATTACTGTATTATATTTATACAATGTGCACAATTATTGTAGTATATTTATACAATGAGCACAATTACTGTAGTATATTTTTACAATGTGCACAATTACTGTAGTATATTTATACAGTGTACACAATTATTGTAGTATATTTATACAATGAGCGCAATTACTGTAGTATATTTATACAATGTGCACAATTACTGTAGTATATTTATAGTGTGCACAATAAATGTAGTATATTTATACAGTGTGCACAATTACTGTAGTATATTTATACAGTGTGCACAATTACTGTAGTATATTCATACAATGTGCACAATTACTGTAGTACATTTATACAATGTGCACAATTACTGTAGTATATTTATACAATGTTCACAATTACTGTAGTATATTTATACAATGTGCACAATTATTGTAGTATATTTTCACAATGTGCACAATTACTGTAGTATATTTATACAATGTGCACAATTACTGTAGTATATTTATACAATGAGCACAATTACTGTAGTATATTTATATAATGTGCACAATTACTGTAGTATATTTATACAATGTGCACAATTACTGTAGTATATTTATACAATGTGCACAATTACTGTAGTATATTTATATAATGTGCACAATTACTGTAGTATATTTATAAAATGAGCACAATTACTGTAGTATATTTATATAATGTGCACAAATACTGTGGTATATTTATACAATGTGCACAATTACTGTAGTACATTTATACAATGTGCACAATTACTGTAGTATATTTATACAGTGTGCACAATTACTGTAGTATATTTATACAATGTGCACAATTACTGTAGTATATTTATACAATGTGCACAATTACTGTAGTATATTTTTACAGTGTGCACAATTACTGTAGTATATTTATACAATGTGCACAATTACTGTAGTATATTTATACAATGTGCACAATTACTGTAGTATATTTATACAATGTGCACAATTACTGTAGTATATTTATACAGTGTGCACAATTACTGTAGTATATTTATACAAATGTGCACAATTACTGTAGTATATTTATACAATGTGCACAATTACTGTAGTATATTTATACAGTGTGCACAATTACTGTAGTGTATTTATACAGTGTGAACAATTACTGTAGTATATTTATACAATGTGCACAATTACTGTAGTATATTTATACAGTGTGCACAATTACTGTAGTATATTTATACAATGTGAACAATTACTGTAGTATTTCTATACAATGGGCACATTTACTGTAGTATATTTATACAGTGTGCACAATTACTGTAGTATATTTATACAATGTGCACAATTACTGAAGTATAATTTATACAGTGTGCACAATGACTGTAGTATATTTATACAATGTGCACAATTACTGTAGTATATTTTTACAGTGTGCATAATTACTGTAGTATATTTATACAATGTGCACAATTACTGTAGTATATTTATACAATGTGCACAATTACTGTAGTACATTTATACAATGTGCACAATTACTATAGTACATTTATACAGTGTACACAAT